>NC_089273.1:51565012-51865012 GCF_963678975.1 Dysidea avara
CGCGACAGCCCGGGCTTGATGGACTGCCCTTGCCTACCACCCCCAGCACAAAGAAAGGCACATGCTGGATAACTGAACAAGACAAGAGAAAAGTAGAGTAACACAGCCAGCATGTTACTCTGACAAGCGGGACTCCACTTGCACTAGATCCATTGGTGGTGGAGCCCTAGTGTAAACACCAATGGTGACCTGATCTTGGAAAACCTATACCTTTTTGGCACATGGGTCAATTTTCTGTTTTATAGCTTAAATTAGGTACTGGGTGCTCATCTATCTTCTGTTAAAATTTCACCAATGAATCTAGTGCAAGTGGAGTCCCGCTTGTCAGAGTAACATGCTGGCTGTGTTACTCTACTTTTCTCTTGTCTTGTTCAGTTGTCCAGCATGTGCCTTTCTTTGTGCTGGGGGTGGTAGGCAAGGGCAGTCCATCAAGCCCGGGTTAATAAATGCAAAATACTGATTACATCCAATGAAAAAAAGAGATAGATATAAAAATGGTTGGGGGATATTTACAGATAAGTAGCTAGAGTGTGTGCATTTATTACAAAGTCTTTGTCATAGCATAAGGAGGGTAGATTGTTCAGTTCTTTAATAGTTGTGTAAAAATAATTCGTTTGGTAGTTGGTGGTGTTGGCTGCTGGCAATATGAGTCTGAGTGGGTGGTATTATTGTCTTGTGCTGGTGGATTGTGGCAGGAAATAATTGGGTATTTGTAATGCTGGTTCCAGCTGGTGAGTAATTCTGTGAAATAAGGATAATCTAGATGCTTTACGCCTCTGTTCCAGTGTGGTCCAATTAAGATTCTCTAGCATTGTTGTTACACTACTCTGAAAACTGTAATCTGACTGCACCCATCTCGCTGCTCACCCCTGAACCATTTCAAGTTTATAAATTAAGTTCTGTTGATGTGGATCCCAGACTTGAGTGGCATATTCAAGAACTGGTCACACAAGTGTTGTGTAAGCATCTGATTTTACCTTGCTGTTACATTTACTTAGATTTCTTTTTATAAAATTCAACATCCTGGTGGCTTTGTTTGTAATGTTATTAATGTGAGGTTCCCATGACAGTGAATTGTCTAGAAGTATCCCTAAATACTTGTATGTGTTGCTGGATTTAATGGTCTGGTTGTTTAAAGGATAGTTATTTATGAGAGGTAGATGACGTCTCGTAAATCTCAGTTGAAAGGGGGGCGTTACCCATACTTTAATACACAAATGAAAATTAAACTGAGGCAGCCTCGAGGCTTTCTCTATACAATTGTAATTGTAATGTTTTAGTAATTGTAATTGTGCTTTTTTCAGCTTTTTGTCTTTTATAAACTAGGTTTAACTGCTAGCTAGAGATTGGGGAGGATGGGAGTGCCATTAGGGCTGGAATAAATTAAACTTTATGCTGACCTTCCAGATTATCTTGCCAGTGTCAGCCCTCCTAGCACTATCCCCACCGAACTTTCTACCTCCCTTAGCAGACCTGACTTGGTCTTGGTTTCTAGGCATTCCATCTACCTGTTTGAGCTGACCATTCCCACTAATATCCTGCAGCAACACTTATTGGCTGTAAGAGCTCGGAAAGAAGATAGATATGGCTCTTTATTGTATGATCCTCAACACACTGGATTAGTTGTTGATCTCATTTCTACTGAGATACAGTAGAATGTCTGGGCCACTTTACGCCAAAAATATTTGCTCAAGTGGCTACTACTTGTTGTGTGTTGAAGAAAACTGTCTGGTCACTGTTTGAGCAGGCTGCTTGTATTGCCATTTCCTGCTATAACAGAATATTCAATTCTAGAGCTTCCCCGGTGTGGGATCTATTGGACCTCTTGACCTGAACATTTTACTGTGTAGTTAATTTTGTACTGTAAATTAAGTAATGTAAGTCTTGCCAGGGCTCATGCACTGATCATTGTTTGGCTATCAGTACGTATACGGTAACCCTAACCCTAACCCTGAGTCTAGGCCCCTCTTTGTATACTATATATTGTCTTACTAATCAATAAGACGTTTATCATCATCAAAATTTAACAAAAAATGTTTCAACAGGTAATTCGCATGAGAAAACACAATAGACACACTTTAAAGCAGTAGACAAGATACTTCTGTGTGTAATTTGTGGTTAAAGTGGTTTGTTACAGTTACACTTTCTTAGAAGCGTATAGCAACATAATTACTGAATTACAAAATAATTAATGAATTGTGAAATGCACTAAATTACAGTATTTACAAATTCTAACTATCTAGCTGAATTACTAATATCTATAGCATGAATTGATTAATTACCTATTTAGTTAGAATGGGATAGTATTAATTGCATAGGTGCCTGGTTTTTAGAAGTAGCACAACATCAACTTGTTATAGTTAATTTAAAAACACCTTATGTCACAGTATCTGCTAATTACATGATAATATTGTATCTTGAATTTAGAATAATTTTACTTAAATTTATTGTTCTTAAGTTGAAAGACAGTCTAAAATTAGAGTGCACGATTAGGGAGCAATTTTATTACAATTTTTAACGGTTTATATCCCAGTGTCGGGCGGGGTGTAGTTTGTGCCCACATAGTACCCATATATTTTTACAAACCCAGTCACAGCATGTGACAAAGCACCATAAAGGGTATACATACAGCTCATATTAATGGATACCAACTTATCATGCTGCTACATTCTGTACAGCTACCAGCTATCATTACATATCTACACTAAGTAATGGTTCTTGATAATCATGATAATTATAAGTCACCTCTGGTGCTGTATAAACACACATGCAAGGTTTAAGTTAAAGTAAGTAAAGTCATGGCCCAAGGCAATATCCACAAACATATTATATAGATACGTATGTATGTTGGTCATTGTCCCATTACACCAAAGTACTGCAAGTTGTCTAATTCTAATGGTTAGTTAATAACTCTCATTATCACACAACAAAACATACTTATACTACTGTACACTTTAGTTACAACTTCTTATATGCGCATAAAATGTACATGTATGCGCCTTAATTGGTGTTCAAGATGGTGTCAGAAGATATAAAAACCCAAGTATCAACGTAGCTTAATAATGTTTATGCTTCACAATGTCACACCAGTTATTTCTTGTTTACCAGTTCCCATACATGTTTGGTAGAAAGCGAAAATAATATGTGACTGGGCCTGCGAAAACAGGGCATGTGGGCACACAAAATTTTCCTAGTTCTTCAAACTTCCATGACTCATATCTTTTTATGCCATCATGCTATTGTCGTGCAATTTTCACCTCTTATTAAACATTTAATAGGCTATATCATACATATTATAGAATACAAATAGTCTGTTCCAGTACTGAGATATGACCTGTTGTGTGACTGGGTGTAGTTTGTGCCCACATGCCGTTTTTCGCAGGCCCAGTCACAATGATTAACATTCAGCTCTGATTAGGCATGAGGCTATTATGCTCCAAAAATTGAGCATTATGCTTTTGAGCAGTGCTCAGAAAATCACCTATTATGCTTTTGAGAATTGCCCATTATTCCCAAAATTATGCTACCATAATGCCAGTTTATTGCTGTACCAGACCATTTTCATTGACGTTTAAGCTTTCAACAGCCTTGCTGGTTACTGTATTAGAGTATTTCGTTTCAATGTAATGCTTTATTAGAGTAAATAATATTCAGTGACTGTTCTATTAGAGTTTCTGACAGGAGAGAACCATCATTAATAATTGATGAGAAAACATGCATGATTACAAACAAATTATATTTTATGTGTCCTCGGACAACATGAGACCACATGTCTGACCAACAGTGGACAGCAGTGGGCATGGCAAGGAAAAAAATTATAAATTTAGGTACAAAACTAAAGTTACAGCTTAAAGTATATACAGATTAAAAACAGCCCGGGTTGATTGTCCATTCTTTAGAGTTCCTACCATAAAATATTCTCTGTGAAGCAGAAATTGAGGCACTGGCTATCTTGAACAAAAGATTTCTAGCACTTCCTTTGGAAAATAGGGATACTTGCCGGGTAAAATTTATCACATCCTTAATTGCAGCAATAGAACTAGGTTGAAAATGGCCCAAAACACTGACTTTCACAGTTCTGTAGCAGTGAGGAATCTTCAAACGATCCAATTCAGCCAAAAGCTGTACATACTCAGGTTTATAAAGTTTGCAGTTGTGTGCAGACTCCAAATGATGTATTGAGTCCAATGGACATGTAAGCTCTATAATGCCCATCGATGCAGAGTGTCTGTTATAGATGACAACATCGGGTCTGTAAGGAGTGACTAAGGCATTGGAGGGGATGGATTTTAGAGTATCTCAATCTTTTTTAACGGAATTGTGCAATCTGCTACTGTTAAAGCTTTATAATCACTTGAAAATGCTAGCATAATTCCTGATTCCCACACATACCTATTATGCCCAAAATTATGCTGGCATAATCGCCGCATCCCTACCTCTGATAAACATCTCTACTATTAATATTGTTGAAGATGTTTCAACTTGATGTATATACCATTTCATAATTAATATAAACCATTTCATATTACTGTAACATCAACTAACTGGGACACAATGAGTGTGTAAAACTCACGAAAAGGAAAACTCTAGCTATTGGGCTTAGAAATTTCAAACATTTTAAAGTTATACAGTACCGCCCAAATTAAACTTCATGCACGCGTAGTGACACAACGCGTGCTGTTGAGCACTAAAACGCGTGTGCTAGGTAAATGTACGCGTGGATAATAAAAATGCACGCTACTTTTCACGCGATTACACGCTACTCTACACGAGTGCTATGGATTCAGTGCACGGGTGTACATTTTACTCTACACGCGTGCCCTAGCTACACTCAGTAACTACACGGGTGTAGCGTGTAGCTTGTCTCATTCCTACGCATGCATCTGTATTGTAAGCACGCTAAAAGAACATTGTACTGTACAGTGATACAATAGCTACAGTGTTTCTTACATTAATAAGTGTTCTATTCACTGCAGGATCAGTCCGAACGACTCACAGTGTTGCCATGAATAAAGGACTGCTTGATTAAACCGATCCAGTCATTCTCGACCACCATCTATACTGTACCTTACGGAGAAGATGTTAATTCAGTCTTCGTTCATTCTCAATCATGGAGTTTAAAGCTGGAATCTGGACCTCGATCTGGACTTTTATTTATTGTGACTGTATTGTTGTTTAATGTAAAGCACTATTTAGAAATACACCGGTTTCTATCGGTTTTCTACATACCTTGTAATTTACGATAGTGACAAAACGTGTTACCATGCCGAGGTTAAGCCTGGAAGCGAGGAATAGAGTCATTGCGTTGCATCAGCAAGGCTGGAAGGTCAAAAATATTTATGACCAATTACAACAAGAGGGAGTTACACCAGTGACACTGCGAGCCATTTACTACTTGTTGTCAAAATACCGGCGACATCAAGCTGTAGTAGACTTACCGCGGAGAAGAAGACCGAGAAAAATAACGGATGAAATGAAGACTTTTATAGAAGAAATGCTCTACCAAGATGATGAAATTACAGCAGTGAAATTAAAGGACATGCTCGCATCGCGATGGCCGGAAATACCTGTGTCTTCTTCCACAATAAAACGTGTAAGAAGGCAAATGGGCTGGGTTTGTACCCGGCCAAAGTATTGTCAACTGCTTCGTGAAGTAAGTATGACGTATCAAATATTATAATGGTTAGTACTATTGACAAACTTGGAGCAGTAGTGGCTCCCTAGTACTTTATTGCTATTTATATAACAGGGAGGGTTATATGATACAGGTATCTAGACATAATCACATGAATTTAACCAGAACGGCAGGGTATTTGTTACATTGGCACAGTTTGATGAAGGGCCATGCATTTCATGGCTTCTGCTTCATCTTTAAACCAGGAGGAGTGCAGCCGGCTGAAGGCTGGCTACGGATTTTGGTTGGTTGTGGGTGTATCCTTGAGCAAGCATATTTAGAAGCCACAAAACTATTTTAGATGCTTATAAACAGACTCTAGTACATGGGCTACGAATTACCACACCCCCATAGACAATCAGAATATACCACAATAATGATCTAGCTTCATAGGCAAACAAGGAATTTTTCTATGTTCACTAGCTTGATCTACTGTGTAGCTGAGTTGTGAGATTGAGATACTCTAACATAGCAGTCACAGTCACGTGTGTATTTTATAGCTACATATGCTACAGTATAACAAAACAAACTAGCTAGTGCAAGTTTTAATTTTAAAATGAAATAGGGTTCCAGTGATAAAAAACAGTGCACTATGCCAAATAGCTACCATCATTTCAAATTTACCTCATAGCTACCATCATCTCTTGTTTTGCTACTGTACTTTGGAATCCTACTTCATTTGTAATAAACACTCACACTGACTTCTTTGTGGTTGTTTTACCCCCTCGAGTCATTTCCTAAATAAAGGCCTAAAATAAGTAAGTAGTAAAATGTGTTTTGTGTATACTGAATATTTGATCCCAAATGTAAGCAGTATTCAAGAGGTCAGGGTATAATAATATTATTTTCTATTCAGGTCCAACTCATTGAATGTCTTTACTCCTAGAACCCAGCTGTACATTTAAACTTTGTCAAACCCTGTTAAGATTCAAACGCAGTTGATTGATACAGTATCTGGAATGGCCTTCCATCTACAGAACTTCAGGCTGGCGCACTATGTTAAAACACATATTATAATAGCGTTTAGTGTGTACTGATATTTTAATTTGCATAAATGTGACCGGATATGCAAAAACCTGACATAATTACACATTTCAAATTAACTTTTAATATTTATAATCTACATGGCCAAGTGTATGCTCTGGCGAAGTTTCAGCTTCACATGCCAAGAACTTTTAGAGTTATAGTGCTACAAAGTAGCAACAACAGAACGATTGATTTATACAAGAAGTATCGAGAAAATATATTACAGGCACTTGCTAAAACTATTGTAACTCATAAACAGAGTGTTACACGGAGTTGGAACTTTTACCATCATGTTCACCATAAACAGAAGCTGCAAAGATGAAATTAATGAAAAAAATCAATCGCGTATGATTGCTTCAACGTGACATACATAAGGAAATGGCTGCAATGAAACAAAGATTTTCCAACTCCTCTTGAGTATGTGAATAAGAGGATATCCAGGTTTTCACTGTTTCACATTTTGATAACAGCTAAGTTCCAAGCATCCCATGTTAGACCGCTTTATCAAAACAGCTAAAAAGACTAGGATCTTCATTGATACAGTAGGTTGTAGTGTACTACATAGCTACATTTCACTTACATGGAATATTATATAATACATTCTGGTACCATAGTATTATTTATGTTGGTACGGACTAAGTGATGATGGTATATGATTTGAGTGAGGTGTCGACAAAGAGATGACATTGATACGAGTCATGAAATACATGTTTGAAGCTTACCATGTAAAGAGGTGGTCTTTATCAAAGGTGATCACAAAGTGGTTCCTAGCCATCTTCAAATGAGATCTGATTGCAATGTGGTCTTTGTACAGAGGTTGTCTTTATAAGAAAGTGGCCTTTAAGAGGTGGCTAATAAACAAGGGTTTTACTCTAGGGTACGTTTATATGACAATTTGACTATTTCCAGTTTCCATTTCACTGTTTCCAATTTCCCTAGGTGAACTATTAATGGTTAGAAGCTATTTGTAATTTTCAGTATTTTTACAAACATACATGTACATAGAATACTCTTATTGCTTTACCACTCCCTCATACCTAAAAGCATACTGTAAAGGTGTTGACTTGATACTATGAACTTTTTATCACTGCATCAACTGCTACTCTTTGTCGCACGTTGGCATAAACGCAATGTTGAGCCTTGTGTAGTAATGTGTAGTGCACTCTTAAGTATTCCCCCTAAGGCATCCTTCAGACTTTACTTGTAGCTCAGTTTCCATTATGAACACTACTGCTGGTGCTACTGTATGTACATTTTTCAACAGTATACAGGTGAATTTACCTGCTCCCTCCTAGTGTATTCTCTGGCGCCACATGTTCAGTCACTTTAACCAACACCCTGGCCAAATTTGCTTTGCCAGGAGGACATTGTGGCAGAACAACAGAAAACTCTTTACTGCTATCATACTGTGTAAGATTATAGTGTAAGGTTAAATCTCCACTATATCTCTGCCTCCACATAGTGGTTGGCATCCCAATGAAAATGTGACCAGGCCTGCGAAAATAGGGCATGGGGCACATAAAATTAGCCTAATTTTTCAAGCTTTCATGGCTCATAACTTTTGATACTATTATACTATGGCTATGAAATTTTCAGCACATATTACCCATGCAAGTTATAGAATGTAGATATTCTATTCCAGTACTGAGATATGACCCATTGTGTGACAGGGTGTAGTTTGTGCACACATGCCCTATTATCGCAGGCCCAGTTACAAATATGTTTACCCCATAAATGTACATTTAATATTTTAGCTCAACAAAACTAAACGTCTTATTTGGGCAAAGGAGCAGCAAAGAACTAAAGAGACTTTCGCAAATTGCATTTTTTCGGACGAGTGTACAGTGCAGCTTGATAGTCACAGTAGGATCTGCTTTAGAAAGATCAAGCAACCACGAGTACTGAAGCAACGGGCCAAGCACCCTGTCAAGGTACACATTTGGGGTGGGATCTCAGCAAGGGGGGCAACCAAAATTGTTATGTTCAACGGGATAATGAATGCTCAACGACTCCAAAGGATTCTGGAAGCTGGTCTTTTGCCATTTATAGAGCAGAAATTTGCCGACAGCCATAGGTTATATCAAGACAATGACCCCAAACATTCATCGAAATTAATTGAAAAGTTCTTCGAAGACAATGAAGTCAAATGGTGGTAAACTCCTCCCGAATCCCCAGACTTAAATCCAATTGAGTTAGTCTGGGGTTCAATGAAGCAATATCTTCGGAATACGTGGAAGCCTAGAAATTTAGAACAGTTAAAGTCTGGCATTGAAAGTTTCTGGTCAAAGCTCACTCCAGCAGTTTGCCGTAAATATATAGGCCACCTTAAAAAGGTCATTCCTAAGGTTATCGAGGTTGGTGGTGAGCCGAGTGGATATTGATTAAGTTAACTGCCCTTTCAGGTATGTACTATCCTGGCCATCTATTTGTTTGATTCACTTCTGTTTTTTATTTTATTATACAGTACTTATTGTTTGACTGATGCTAATGCAAGTGTGACACCTGCTAACTGTAATTGATGTCTTCTTATATACATTTTCAAGTGGTGTATAGTGTATATAAATTTTGTAGATGGTTTGCATGTTATGTCATTCACTTGCAATTTAAAATTTAATAATTTATTACTATATTTGCACAAGGTTACTGTACATTTGTGCCTATAATTAATTTTTTGGAAACAATCACTTAGTAAATGGTCTACAAAATCACTTCCAGTTCATGAATTTACTGGGTTAATTGACTAATGTATGGGACTGCGCAAACTCCCAGTAGCTAGCTAATATTCTATGCGAAGAGATTCACTATCATGTGAACACTGAACTGTCTCTCTTTTGTTGTTACGCTTACAACTGTACGTGGTAAATATATTATAAATGTATGATCATGATTAGCTACTGGTTGGCTGCTGTACGTGGTCGGAGTATACACTTCGGAAACTCTTTAGGAATGGCTCCAAATGATCTCATTCAGGTTGAGTATGACCAGACTGCTTTCTTTATGCAGTAACTGTTAATCCTTGTTTTGTTCATATGATTTATTTATGTTTCTTCAAAGTTTACTGTTATTACATAAAATGGAAAAAATTCTTGTGTTGTGTGTAGCTTTGTCTGTGTTTTTCCTCCTGTGAGTTAAATTCTAAAGAGAGTGTTAGTATATGTGACCAGGCCTGCAAGAACTGGGCATGTGGGTACAAACTATTGTAATGCTACAAGTTTTACAGTATCTTAGTATTGAAACAGATGTATGCTTGCAACCTAACTGAAAAATGTCAACAATTCTTAATTTACCCATACTTTAGTGCATGCATGGCAACAGAATACAAGTTTCAATTGTGCATGGAGTTTGATCTGAGGCCGAAACAACATGTACAAATTAAAATTATGGCAACTGCGTCATTAATCTATACATTTAGTGGATGCACCAAGAATTACAACAAAATACAGTAGTATAGTAACGAACAAAGCTTCTACTCTGCACCTTATGGCTATGTTTAAATCAGTGCAGCCTCTATCAATAGTGGGTGCAGTTATCTGTTATGTGCATACACTCTAGAATGTGAGATTAGGGGCACACCTTCACATACAGTATAGTTGAGTTAAAGTATAGACTGCTGCAGGTTACTAGTTGTAAATGACACCTATAGTGTATAATTATAGGCACCTGAACAGTCCATAAATTTCCCAGTCAATTGGGTAAGTGAGACAATTTACAGTATAATGGCAGTCTTACATTTTGGCTTTGTACGTGCATGTACATGTGTAGTTTTAAAACCATCGTGATTTTGCTAGAAGCTTAAGCTTACATATCAAATAAATATACATTGGTTGGTTAAACTCAACAGGACTATAAACAAGGCAGTCTAATAGTGAATGTTTGAATAGTAGTTTAAGTATCATTGAAGTAAAATAGTGTAGATTTCATATCACATAGTCCGATTACAAAGAAAACCTGCTACAACTCCAAAATGACATCATCAATCCACTGTAGAAGAAACCACGAAGTCCATTACCGAAGGGTAAGTTTAGTCTGGAAGACAACTCGTCAACACAAAATAATCACAAGAATTGAAATACAAATCTGCTTGCAATAATATAGGATCATTCTAAACCCTATGAATACCCAATAGTACTGTGCTCCTGCCTATCTATCATGTAACACATTTACACTTCAGATCAAGGAACCACTCAGGCTATGTTTCGCAGTTGGCTAACCCAGGCTACAACTGAGCAGTAATAATGTAGACATTAAGAAATGTTGATTGTGGGAATCGATTAGTACTCACATGGTAAGGATGCATGACTAGGTGATCAATTAAAAAGATCTGAAGTTATGGAATCTCAGTGAGTTAAGAAATGCTCAAAATTAATTTATAAGCTCATCCGCATGTTGATTCATCATACTTACAAATTTAAGTAAAATAATTATGAAGACTAACTTCTGCAAAAGGTTTTGTGGTAGCTTCCTTTGGCCATTGGTGATGAGCATGCCAAGTATGTTGTACTTTACAAGACTGAAAGTTGAGAGCCTTAGACTTTCTGAATAGGTATCTGTCTATTTCAGTAAACTTGTGATCTGCCACCATGGAAATGTCTTATACAAAGAACGTTCAATGTTATCCCAGACAGAAATGATACTAAATCTACTTTGGAATATAGTAAATCTACTCTCATATACCTGTACTAGCACAACCCCTAGGATAGATGATGCAGGGGTACACATGTAACAATCTGGGAGGATCTACGAGGGAAGCCTGAACGCTAACCTAACATTTGCAAAAATAAAGGTCACCGATACACATACTGCGGAACAGGTTAATGTGAAATATATATTAGTTGTGCATTTGTGGTGACATGGTTGCAAAGTTTCACTCACATGCAGTGAAAAATAACAGTGTAACTACAAGTAAACTATGGCGATTGCTGAATATCCCACATGCAAATCCACAAAAAAAACTATCAAACTACTAGTAAATGTTTAGGCTAAAATTAATGCAATGACACATGTGAACAGCAAGGAATACATATACAGACAGCAAGGGGATTGATGCACACGTCATTTTCTGTTCTTTTCTGTGCGTTTCATTCCCCTTGCATCACTGTCAATGGCTTTAATGCAGTCTAGTTCCCAGTTATCTTTTTCGTTGTTGATTGTAGATTTGTGGCACTCGTACGATTTTCTTCTTATATACATCAACTTAACTGGGTCTAATGCAGGTTTATCCCGGCCTCTACAGTTCGAATTTATTCTGGTGTCCTTGTCAAACAATATATTTGTCATAGCAACTGCCAGTCTTGCTCTAGTTTTGTGCTTCATTATCAGAGGCACCAGAATTTCAGATGGTATGAGCTGCAAATAGAAACCTGAATAATACATTGCTTCTTGCACTATTAGTATTTAAGACCTTCACGTACAATCAGTACACTAAAAAATTGCTGGTTAGTCACTACACTATCAGCTGTTAAACAATATCAGAACCCACCTCATTCATTGCGCCATCTGGAGACATTGCAGTGTTTGCCTGATGTTCTTGCTGATGGTCTGATGGAGTTTCACTTGTACAAGGAACTAGAGAAAAATTAATGGTCATGTCCATACACATAATCAGAGAAAACAATTACTCACTTATTGCTGACCCACTAGCCAATGTAGGTGTTGCTGTTACTGGTGTATATGTTGTGGTGGTCAATAGAGGCAATGTAGGTGTTGCTGTTACTGGTGTACATGTTGTGGTGGTCAATAGAGGCAATGTAGGTGTTGCTGTTACTGGTGTACATGTTGTGGTGGTCAATAGAGGCAATGTAGTGGTTGCTGTTACTGGTGTACATGTTGTGGTGGTCAATAGAGGCAATGTAGTGGTTGCTGGCGATGCTAACCGAGACAATGTAGGAGTTGCACAGGGAACTAGAGAAAATGACAATTTCAGAAACATAAACAAAATAAACTACTCACCTAGCCCAGTTAATGCTGACCCATGAGGAGCTGTTAGAGCTCTGGCAACCCCTGATGCCAGCAAAACCTTAACTTGTTGCTCTAAGCAATCAATTCGATCATTCAGGACTCCAAATTGCTCTTTCTAAATACATACATCATCAGTGTAAGTACAACATGCCACAAAATTTAAACCAGTACATGGTGCTGAACTGATTAAGTGCACCTGGAAAATCAATAATGACTAGATACACAAGAACCAAATTATGTGAAAGACTGTATTCAGCAGCTGATTTCATAATAAATGAAATACTTGCACATCATTGAATCTTTGCGTATTGTAAAATTCCCATGAATTATAAATCAACCTCAGTGCTAATTTTCCTTCTGTATACTATACACACATTTGTGACCTACTGTAATTTTAGAAAACCATCGATATCTGCACATTTTTCAAATTCATTTTATTTGTGTTTGATTGTCTACAGGGACAAAGGAATGGAGTGGATAAGTTTCAGCTTCATAAATTAAGCAGTGTGAGAAATACAGCACTAGACAGCAAATAAATTGATATTTATAGGTTTTGCCCAAGGTATGCTTCCATGTTTGAGAAAGAAGGCAATTTCTTCAGGGCAAATTCACTGAAGAATGATCATCGGTAAATCCTTTTGTCACCGCAATGTAAACAAACGTCTTTAACTTTGAAACCCTTTCATGTATGGAGATGTAACATATATTTGCACTCCCTATCAACTGGCGAACACGACGATGCCTAGGATTTATCCATTCCCCAGTGAGACAACAAAAAGCTTGCATTGAATTTGTTTTCTAGAGCTTGTGTTTTTTACCCATTGTTTTTAAAAACATTTTAATATAAAAGTACTATTGTACATAGATTGACGGTTTTCCAAAATTCAGTCATATATAATAATCAAGAGTTTAAAGAATGTAAAGTTAAGTAGAACATCCTGGATCACATTATAATAAAAAAATATTATATAAGCACTACATACATATGAAGTACATACCTGATACTCGCCGATCTCCACCAAAAATTTGCCTATCGTCATCTGATAATCTCTTATCTGGTGAACTTCAGAATGCAGTGTTGTAGCCTACAAACAATATAATATTATAGTGATGCTACTAAGCTACTACACATCATTTATTAAATTGAGGGACTTATTTGAGGTCGTGAAACAAGAGCGCTATAGTTTTTAACACAGTCGTGTGCACCCAAAAAGTGTGTGCGTGTGTGTGTGTATGGTCACCAAACATACAATGTAGCTGGCCTCCTGAAACAACGAATTCTTTTAAAATATATAGGGTATATATATGTGAACAAAAATTAAGTACAATTGAAAGGCTTTTTCACACAAGAAAATGGTATAGATAAACTGTTCTATGCAGTATTCATAATTTGTTCAAGTTGTGGTTCCTTAGCAACATAATTACAAATATTTCAAAGAATTACAAAATACAAAACTTATTGATTAGTTGCTGATACTGGTTTTTACAAGTACATTGTTGGTAATAGGATTTACCAACAACAATGTTTATACCTTTAGGGTCACCGCAGAAGAGCCAAGGTAACTATGCACAATACACATGACATTTTTAATGCCTTAACTACTGGTAGGTTTTTGATAAACTTAATGTACAGCAAAATTCAATTCATTTATTCACTATAGCCAGTTTTGTATTATGGTTACTCGGGAAATTCCAAGTGGAACTATGCAATTAAAAAGCAATAATTTTGCATAGCACCTCCATAGTCTGAATCCAGATATCTGCACTATTTACAGACCTCTGGAGTGATACAATAGTCACCTCAGTAACCTATACACACGGTATATAAACACAGGTGGCGTGAAACATAAACTACATTCCTTTCCAACTGCCTTGTTTGAGAAACATGTCAGAAAAAGCGTATCTGTTGGAATTACAAGAACCCTATACATACTACAAAATCCTAGACACTTGGTCAACTAGATTTTAGTAGTATCGAGAAATTCTAGTGCTGTCACTGTAATTACAGCCTATCACTACTGTATATCCAGTGTTGGGAGTAACGCGTTACATAATATTATTACTTTTGTGGTAACTATAAGTAATATAATGAAATACGCTATAAAAACAGGTAATATAACTCAAGTTACTTTACTTACAAATGTAACGCGTTACCTAAGTAATATAGTTACTGTAACGAATCTGATGTTATTATTATTACAAATAACGAAGTTACTAAACTCGTTAGTTATCCACTGAGTAACGCCTAGCCCAATGAAGTAACAAAGCCTACTGAATGAAGCTTATTCACCAGCTTCTTACTTTTAACCAAGATTTGTACATTGTCCAACAATGCAATCATGTCACGTGATAAGGTGGTAGTTTCACGTGACAGCTTAAGGCTGTGGACACAAAGTAATATAATATGTAATATTACTATAGTTACTTTATTTTATGAGTAATATGTAACTGTACCTAAATAGTTCAGTTGCAAGTAATATGTAATACTGTTACTTTTACAAAGTAACTTGCCCAACACTGTGTATATCTGTCAAAAACTACTAAGATAATATACAGTGAAACCTCATTAACAGAGCCACCTGTGGAACCAAACAAAAATTGGCCCCAATAATGAGGTGGCCTGGCCCCAATAATGAGGTGGCCTTAGAAAGTACATCAGATTTGTGCTTGGAGCCTACTAAAGTAGCCACTAGTACTATAATGAGGTGGCCACTAAGTGAGATCTTACTGTAGCTTCACAGTTGAATTGGCCAGGCATAAACTCAATGCAATTCAATCATTTCAGTGGCATTTAAACAATCAAACAGTTATTATACTCTATAGAGCTCAGATGATAGATGAATTAAAAGTATTTTTTACATATTACTGAATACAAAAAAGACAAGATACCTGCTCATGATTGCCAGACAAAGAACTAGATTCCACTGTGGTTATTGGGGTCACTCCTTCTTCATCAGTATTGTATCGATCCTCCAAAGGATTGGGGCCATCATAAAATGCCACAGGCTCAATAGTACTCTGTAACACATTCATAATTATTGCATAAGTCATGAACCATAGTCATTCTTACTGTTACACTGTCCCTTATTTGGTGAACGGATATGTCCAAGATTATACCATTTACATAAACACTCCCACATTATATATATAGGGTACCCTTACACTATGGCAGTGTTTTCTCATTGAGTAATTTTGTGCACCTACTACCACTGCACACCATTTTAGACTTTCTAACAGTATGATGCTTTAAAATACTATCTTTGTGGAAGAAGCCTCTATTACAAAGTTGTTGTTTTTTCCCAATATACCACACAGTAAGGCCAGGTTTTGCTAACTACTTTGGACTGCCTAGAGCTGTACTGTGTAGATGTACTAAAAGAATATCAATGGTCAACAACAGCAACATTAGGTATTCTTGCCCAAAAATGTCACCCAAAACCAGCCTAACTTTTCTTTATAACAGCTTGGCAGTATTAGCTAGACATAGGTCAGTAAATAAACACATTTAGAGCAACCACAAATCCTCTTCTACAATCTATAAATTCTATTAACAAAAATACTGTAAATGATGCCTTCAGACAGGAACATGCATGGAGAAGGTTACATGATTAACATCACTCTGGACCTTTTTCCTGACAATGTGATCATAAGACTTAGCCCATTTCTTTTTGTGTAGCAATGACACTGCATTTTCTACATTCGCAAAGCTATAGTTTGAGTGGAATGTGTAAAAGAGCTGAATTCCCAAGTAACTCTTCACCCTCAATACAAGTATCCAAATGGAAACAAGTACAATCCTAGGTTTAAAATTTACACATCTAACCTGTAGCAGTGGTTGAGGCATAGAACCAGGTGATGATGGTGGCGTAGCTCCTACGTGGATCACAAAATCATCCTACAATAAAAATACAGTCAATATGTACAAAAAGCTAAAGATACAAAATGTTTATTAGATTTGACATCTGTAAGTATGCTTAAAATTTAGTGATCCAACTACATAGCAATGTTTACAGAACTTAATTATCACCCTAGCCAATACAAGTTCTACCACTGGATTGCTTTTATAGACATACCCAAATGCTTCGATGATGGGTGGGAGAAGGTAACGTTGCCGTTACGTTTGTTAATGTAAACGGACAAGTCCTGGAGATATCACAGAAATATTTCACGATGTGACTCACAATAGAATCGATTGTGGGTTGCGAGCAAAAGATGCAATGAACATCTACCATGCCAAACTAGGGTGAAATATGCGCGAGTTACTCTGTTAAACTAGTTTATGTGTGTTCAGGCTGCTAATAGTTCATGCAACATGAGTTAATTACAAGTCCTAGCATATAGTGAAGCTACATGACTAGAAAGTTCCATAAATCATTTAAAGCATAGCCTTGTTTGTGCTATATGAAAAATAAAGCACTCGGCGCTCGGTATCGATGCTTTATTTTTCATATAGCACTCGCGGCTATGCTTTAACATATACATAAACACCTTAGAAATCTTACTGTGCATTTTTATAAGCTCAGCAGAGTAGTATAGTGAGATCTATTTAGAAGAACTTGGACTGCAACAGCCTTCTTGGGAAGTGATACTAAGGCATGCACTACGTAGATGGCTGCAGTTTTCTATACAATGAACAATCATGCTTTATGGACTACTTCGATTAGTGATTAGTAGTATCTGATTGTTCTGTAATCATAGGCAGTAGAGTTAGAATAAAGCAAAGCTTTTAAGAAAATCAGCACTTCAGTTTTAAAGTGTGAAATATTTTAATAGTTATCAACAGTTCCTAATGACCTTTGAGAAATGCTACACTGGCAGTTGCCTACTTTCCCTTACACATGACTTTACCTTTTTCACTTTCTTTTTCTTTTTCTCTTTTGTCTTCTTCATCTTATTCTGTAGCAATGCATACACTTAACAACATGAACACTTTGCATGTTATCACAGTGCATACTTCTTTATTCTTCTCCTGGTCCTTAGTTATTATACCTGATTTAATCTAGAACATACAAAGTGTATCAAACAATATGCACAGTTGAGACAATTAATACATCTATTGATTGGCTTAGTGGTCATTTCATTTCAAAAGTCAGTTCCACATTACAAAGCAGTTATGATATACATATACACACAAAAGCATACCAAAACTAAACAGGAGCTTATAGGTGCCAAAGATGCAGTACTTATGAGCTCCTGACTAAAGCAATGAAATATCCTTTCATCAGAAAAAGGGTATGGGAGAATTTAAACACTATACATTTAAAAAAAAATACAAAATGTAGTACCACTGCACTATGTAACTGTTCAAATTACCCTTTTTCTTAAATAGGCAGCTTGTACAGTATAAAAAGTTAGGCCCATATATACATGGCACAGTACCTCATAAAAAAAATATACTATATATATATATACTTACCAGTCTCCTCTTCTTCTTTGGCTTTCTGCCATCACATTGTTTCCTTTTCACTCCCTCAACATTCTCATGATCATTTACCTGTGCATAGTGTCTTTAATGTACATAATGCAAATTAAAAATAACCTGTGACAATGGATCAGTGGCATCTTCTACATTATTCACGTCATTCGTGTCTTCATCATCATTCATGTTGGTCTCCTTAAGTTTGCATTCCTCTTCCGTCCCTTAGAAAGAAATCAGCTTTACTTCATACTCTTTACTCAAACATAGCTGCTGTATGCAATAACAAGATGATTTTGAGCTACTTCTAAAAACCAGGCACTATATGCAGCTCTACCTAGACACCCCTGGTCACACTGCAAGTGCTTCCTTAATTACCAGTGTAATTTGAGAACTACAGAATAACATGCATACCACGGTTTAGTTTGACTCAGTTCAGTCCAGCCCAGAGTGGCTGCTGCTCACACTACACAGTCTCGCTCACACGCTAAATCACCTGGCTTGTATAAGCACACAATTAAATTACTGAGTTTGCTAAAATCATAGCAGCTTTTGTTTTCCAAGCTTAGTTACTGCTAGAAATCTTGAATCCCTACAAGAGCAACAATGGATAGATAGCAGCAAAGGACTGTAGAAATGGCAACACGGATCGAAGTAATCAAGTAGAGCAACTGCCAACAACAGCAAACTTTTTCATGGCTTTCTTTCCTGCCAAAACAGGGTTTCTGTGATTCTTGATTCTCTGTGTAACGTCGAGTGATTTGAATTATAATTTAATGTGCCTTATGAAAAACTAGTGGCCTGGTGAAATCAAGTGAGCTGGCTTGGTTCGATTGGGCATGGTACAGACACCATTTACATTGCACTTTTCACCGAGCTGTACCATTCTGAACATGCTGCTGGGCTAGTGTGAATGGAGTGTATAAGTCAATAATGAATTATGAAATCAGGATTCTAATAAACCCCCATTTCAATGATAAGCTGAGGGGTATTAAACACAATTGGAAAATGAATGCCAATTAGACTTGGGTTATGATTCTTTTCCTTGTTGTTTCTTTGAAGTTATTAACATTAAATAATCCATGTGAGTCTGCATGAATATACAGATATGTATCAAACAACCGACCAGGCCTGCATTTTATGTAATCAACACATAACAAAAAGGCTTTCATTCCTACTGTTGTAAAACTATATTTATGTACTTGTTTTATTGTCATGTCTTCAATAGTATATCTGTATCGGGCCTTGAGTAGAATCGATATTAAAATTATGCCCCTCAAAAACAGGGTGTGAACACGGAACTATACCAAAGAGGTAAATTCTAAGGTCTAGTGTATTTCCATTTTGTGTCTTGTATAATAAAGCCAATTAAATAAGGATAAGGTGATATTGTTAAAAGCTTTTGAGTTATGAAAATTTGAAAAGGTAGACAAATCTTACACAAGCTCACATGCTCATATTTTCATTGTACTTTCTCAAGAATACTGTAACTGGTGAACAGTTCTGGCCAAAGTGACCACCATTACTTTGATATTCACAAAATTTGATTTAACACATTTGTTATGAAATCTTCGATATCTAAAACCTTTAAGTTTGGCCAGCGCTTACCTGGTTAAATGGTGTTATTTCCCAAGATTTTTTTTTTTTTTTTTTTTGAAAAAGTCTCAAGCTATAGACTCAATGTGATCTTTGCACTCTCTGCCAGCTCATCGTTTTTAAGAGCTACAACACATGTACAGCCATGGCATAGGTATTTACATATCATCCAGGAACTAGTATTCACAAATTAGAACACCTTGTATAAAGCTAACCTACATGTATTTGTAAATTTAGTAAAGGGCCTATGAAGTACTTTAATCAGCACTTTTGTAACCAAAAGATGATTTGTTGGGTGTAGACAAACAAAAAAATAATAATAAAACAAAGATGCACACACATTTCAGAGAAACGTTTCAAGAAAGCTCACAATGCTACATTAAAAATAATAATTTTTACCTTCAAAAGCAATGTTGCCTTTCAGTTTCCCGCAAGGCCATTTCACCACGCAGGTCTCCTGGTCACGGGACAACATACGATTTCTGGGTATTAAGGCAATAGTGCCATCGCAATCAAAAAGTACTACCGCATGAGTAGCACCGTTAGATTGGTCACTGGACGGAGAGTCTATAACAAATAACACATATAGGCCAGTTTAAAAAAATATGAATCACGTACCTTCCACAGTGTTGTGTCTGCCGCTTCTTCTTGGGGGAGCAACTGACTCCAACTCCATCTCCATCAGCAGTGATTAGGGACACGTGGCCAGCAATGCGATGTTCACGTGATAAGTCACTAAACAGTCACGTGATGTGTTATTTATAAAAGTTATAGTTGACTCGTCCTCGGACTCGTCTTAGTCTCGCGCAGCCAGACCACTGTTTCAGCGCTGGGAAGTCCTCAGATCTGGACGGGATCCATTTTACAGCATCAGCAGCAGCTCTGCTTTCTATATCACGGAGTCCACCCGGTTAGTGTCCGATCTATAGAGAATGAGGAATTAGATTGTACATGGTAATTAATTCTTGTATCAACTATATATTCACATCATTCATTGCTCTTATAACTTGTCTGAATTGCTGTAACATTGTTAATTAAATGGGCCTTGTGAGAATGTAGTGTCTCCTAGCAACCAAGTGGTAGTTATGATGATTAGCAGTACGATTAAGCCATGAACCAAACAGATAAACTGTATCCTTTAGGGTCCATCCTCTTTTATAGCTGGAGCATTACAGTATGTCTGAGCAAACCGAGTTATTGTCAAACACAGAGTTTGGACAGCAAATGTATGGTAGCCAACTGTTATATTTATCTGATACCAACTATCATCAGCTTTCACTTTGCAACTATGTAACTCTGAAATTACAAGCCATTCTCTAAAATAACTCTCCCAAGAAATTTCCTATTGGCTTTTATGGTTTTTCACCATTTGTAACAATCCTAACAATTACAACATGGAAATTTGTGAAAACACTCACCACTATCCTTCAACCAGGGCAAGCAAGTCCAAGAAGGATGATTGATCCAAGTCGTCTATGGATCAATCGATTGATCTATGGACGACTCATACTCAATGTCCCTATCACTTTGACCATGATCGCAGATTGTACAGAGTAGTACTACTACAGTGTCTAATAAAATTTCACCATCGTACCAAATTCCTTATTATTCTCATGTTATAGGAAGGGATATTATATCCTTTTATGTGGGAATTTGACCTAACTATTATTCCCAGGTTTGGGAATTTGACTTTCTTTCACTGTATTTCCTTACTCTCCCCATACTGGGGTGGGTAGGTTTTACAGTGCACTGTGTGGTTGATTTAAGTATGGCATATTGTATATTGTGGGCATACTAGTGTAGAAACATTATTTTATCATTGTAGTTCAACAAAACAAAACGCCTTATTTGGGTGAAAGAACCAAAGAGACCTTGCTAATTGTATCTTTACTGATGAATCCACAGTGATGCTGGAATTGGTGGTACACTCCACCAGAATCCCCTGATTTAATTAAACCCCATAGAGAGGGGTATGGGGTTCCATGATGAGCTACCTTAGGAATACGTTGTGGAAACCAAGAAATCTAGAGCAACTCAAAGCAGAAATTCAAAATGTTTGGTGCTGGCTAACTCCAGCAGTTTGCCGGCACTACAATGAACATCTGTAATATTATGGAAGTTGGTGGTGAGCCAAAATTTAGGTACGTAAAATGTTTATCAATAACTATCACTCATGGTGACTTTCTTTCGTTTTGTCTTTTATAGTGTAACTGATCCCTGCTGTGCTCATTAACTTTGTTTAATTTTGTGGTTATGTCTTTATCTGTGTGATACTTTGTATGTGTGTGTGTGTGTGACTGCAATTACTGTTTTCATCTAATGTCTTCTAGTGTTATAATAATTTGCTTGTGATGAAGTACAGTATGGTTACTGTATGTCAAATTCATTTTAAATATAATACTGTACTACAGTACTATATAATGTGGAATAATTTCATGCTACTAAGTAACTTTTTGGTGTATTCAGTATAATTTATTTCACTGTGAAACTTCCAACCCTGAGGCCGCTTCTTGTACAGTAGGTCCCAAACACAACAAGGCATACGTATTTGATAAATTGCATGAATAATTCTTTATCAGGGCCAGAGGTGGTATTGTCAGTAGTAATTCATGGTAGCTACAGGTGATGTGTCATGGGCCACTACCTGTGTGTGGTGATGTGTCACTATAGCAACTACCTGTGTTTGGTGATGTGTTACTATGGCAACTACCTGTGTGTGGTGATGTGTCACTATAGCAACTACCTGTGTTTGGTGATGTGTTACTATGGCAACTACCTGTGTGTGGTGATGTGTCACTATAGCAACTACCTGTGTTTGGTGATGTGTTACTATGGCAACTACCTGTGTTTGGTGATGTGTTACTATGGCAACTACCTGTGTTTGGTGATGTGTTACTATATCCACTACCTGTATTTGGTGATCTGTCACTATGGCAACTACCTGTGTGCATGGTGATGTGTTACTATATCCACTAACTGTGTGTATTACTATATCCACTACCTGTGTTTGGTGATGTGTTACTATGTCCACTAACTGTGTGTGGTGATGTGTCACTATATCCACTACCTGTGTGTGGTGATGTGTAACTGTATCCACTACCTGTATGTGGTGATGTGTCACTATATCCACTACCTGTATGTGGTGATGTGTCACTATATCCACTACCTGTGTGTGGTGATGTGTCACTATATCCACTACCTGTATGTGGTGGTGTGTAACTATATCCACTACCTGTGTGTGGTGATGTGTCACTATATCCACTACCTGTGTGTGGTGATGTGTCACTATATCCACTACCTGTGTGTGGTGATGTGTCACTATATCCACTACCTGTGTGTGGTGATGTGTCACTATATCCACTACCTGTGTGTGGTGATGTGTCACTATATCCACTACCTGTGTGTGGTGATGTGTCACTATATCCACTACCTGTGTGTGGTGATGTGTCACTATATCCACTACCTGTATGTGGTGGTGTCACTATATCCACTACCTGTATGTGCTGATGTGTCACTATATCCACTACCTGTGTGTGGTGATGTGTCACTATATCCACTACCTGTGTGTGGTGTGTCACTATATCCACTACCTGTATGTGGTGGTGTCACTATATCCACTACCTGTGTGTGGTGATGTGTAACTATATCCAATACCTGTGTGTGGTGATGTATCACTATATCCACTACCTGTGTGTGGTGGTGTGTAACTATATCCACTACCTGTGTGTGGTGATGTGTCACTATATCCACTACCTGTGTGTGGTGGTGTGTAACTATATCCACTACCTGTGTGTGGTGATGTGTCACTATATCCACTACCTGTATGTGGTGGTGTGTAACTGTATCCACTACCTGTATGTGGTGATGTGTCACTATATCCACTACCTGTGTGTGGTGATGTGTCACTGTATCCACTACCTGTATGTGGTGATGTGTCACTATATCCACTACCTGTGTGTGGTGATGTGTCACTGTATCCACTACCTGTATGTGGTGATGTGTCACTATATCCACTACCTGTGTGTGGTGATGTGTCACTATGTCCACTACCTGTATGTGGTGATGTGTCACTATATCCACTACCTGTGTGTGGTGGTGTGTAACTATATCCACTACCTGTGTGTGGTGATGTGTCACTATATCCACTACCTGTGTGTGGTGGTGTGTAACTATATCCACTACCTGTGTGTGGTGATGTGTCACTATATCCACTACCTGTGTGTGGTGATGTGTCACTATATCCACTACCTGTGTGTGGTGATGTGTCACTATATCCACTACCTGTGTGTGGTGATGTGTAACTATATCCACTACCTGTGTGTGGTGATGTGTCACTATATCCACTACCTGTGTGTGGTGATGTGTCACTACATCCACTACCTGCAGCTGTGTGTGGTGATGTGTCACTATATCCACTACCTATTGTGCATCCTCTATTCAAAGCTAGCTATTAACGGAATTGGAGTAAAATACGTGCATAGTATTTAATTACACTAGGCATTTTCTAAATATAAATACAATTACATTTACTTGTCACTACAGTATTTTAAATATAAACACTTTCCAAAGTATTGTGATCAGGCCTGCGAAAACAGGGCATGTGGGCACAAGCTACAGTGCGTCACTCTACAGGTTATATCGCCATGCTGGAACAGAATGTTTGTATTTAGTAACTTGCATCATAAAGCCAATTAAATTCTTACTAGATGCTCAAAATTGCATTGCCATAACATACTGGTACAATAAGTTATGAAAGTTTGAAAGAGTAGGCAAAATTCATGTGCCCACATACCCTATTTTCGCAGGCCTGGTCACATTTACAGTTAAATGGTTTGATTTTCCAAGTGACTCAACTACTTAATTGTTATTATCTACAACTGTATGCATGTTGTCTTTTAATTTACACACATAATGTCGTTTTACTGTAGCCATAGTTACCAGAATTTAATTGGAACCTTCTCCTGTGGTAAGCATGTTGACAGTGAAATTAATTTTCTTAGGCCATCGAGGTGATTGTACTGGACTGCAAGCAATAATGGATGCTGTCTCACCTACCAAATCATTGGAAAATGTCACTTTCTTGGTTGAGGGCTCTGACTATACTCCTGCTTCTCAAATGACATTACTTATGACCGAAGATTCATATGCTTATTTTGGTAAAAGTATTGGAAGTAATTGCAAGAATTTAAATACAATAGGAAGGTACATTCAATCTCTAAACTACAGATACTAACAGCAGTGGGTTAGACCAGTACCCTTTTATAGTAAGCAATAAATGGCTGTCTTGGATAGTCCTACATGCATGGAATCTCAATGAATCAAGACTGAATTATCATTGATGAACTATTACAACTGCCATGGAAGTTCTAAAGATGTCAACAATCACAACACAGTTCCAGTAGAGTAACTCATCTGTCAATCCATGTAGACTTAGTTACAGGCCTCATTGGCCATGAACACTCTATTCTGCACAAACCATGGTTCACCCTGGGTCATTGCAAAGGCTGAGCAAACCAGCTCTGATCCATTGCTTGATACTCATGCAATTCAGGCTCACACCTCCATTGCCCACATGATGCCCTAGATCTCCTGAATACTGTAGGTACCTGTTATTTTGCAGTGAATGAGTTTATTTTAGTGATAGGCAATAAAAGGTATCAAAACACATTCATACAAAGTGCACGTGGAAGTGGCTACTTTTGAAAGTTGTTCCAGTGATACATGAATTATATAAGCCGTAGCTGTAAGCCATATTTTACGTAACTGGTACAGGTACAATTCTTTTGTGGCTTTATCTATAAACCGGATCAGAACACCAGTGGAATTCCTACATCAATTGCTTCCCTCATCTGAGTCACTTCAAAAACACCACAAGCATTGAACAGTTAAATTTTTGTAGTAAAGCAATTTCAATGTCCAGTTGTGCCTTATCAAACAACTCACTTAACATGATGCTGTAATTGAGTTATTTGCCAACAAACCAAGTACAAACATAATTTAATTGCATTTTCAAATCACAGGTACAATAGCACATAGCCTAAATGTAATGCTGTAAATTTAGTTATTTAAAGAAATTAAAATCAATTAAACAAACCAAGTACATTTATAATTTAATTACATTTTCAAATCTGTAGCCTAGATACTTGGAGGTAGAGAATTATAGCTTTCCCCAAGGTTTAGTTCTAATTTTATTCTAAAAATAGAGGATTTAAACATACATATGGAATCACTTGCAAATCCACTACTAAACCTCAGATATTTAATGGTACGGCATTCAAACACATGTAGCAAGGCATACAGACAGCAAAAAAGGAATCATGTATAGATATACGTACACACATTATTTTTCTCTAGTCGTTTTAGTCCTCTGGTATCAGCTGCAGTATCTATAGCCTTAACACAACCTTGTCTCTTCATTAGTTATTTGTCGCTTTATGACATCATACCATTTCTTTCTGACATGTTTGCAACACTTTCTGTTTCTACTGTACAACTACCACACCACCTCCAATGCAGGCATATCCTTGCCTTTACTTGTCAAACAATAAATTTGTCATTGCAACAGCCAGGTTTTATAAGGAACCAGAGTCTCAGATGATAAAAGCTGCAAACAGAAATATGATGATAATACAGTGTTGCTTTATAGTATTGAAAAAAATAGTACATTTTCATGAAAGTATCAAACTTTGTACTTTTGCTTTCATACAGCACCATGTTAGGATGTCATTAAAATTCATATGTATATATGTGACCCATTGAGGGGAAACCAGCCATTTGTTTTGCAAAATTCTATTTCACTTTAAAACATATTGAAATAAACTGGGTAAAAATACTCATGCTACATAAAAATTTTATGCATGTTTCAATTGCTTCGTTATGTGTACTGAAACACAGCTCAAATCAATAAAACTTATACACCACCAGAATCTCCTGTTCATTGGGATATCACAGTATGGTGCTTATTTACAATGCAGTAGAAATAAAGTTTACCGTATCATCTAGTTGTTGAAATGGCCTTCTTTATCCACACAGAGACGTACACGGAAAACACTATAACTGACTGATGTGCCACTTAATGGCGAACAGACTGAGCCAAACACCATCTTTGGAGCTTGCTCAGTTGTGAGTCATGATCGGTTAAACAAACACCTGTAATTTATTTTCCGTATTGTTGCTGTACAAATTGAATTTATTCCTGTTCCACCTGTCTGGCACTATAACTCCAAGACTATTCATCATAAAAGACTGAAACTTTGGCTGTCCACTCCTTTGTTACTATAGATAACATATAGTGTAAAAGTAATTCAAGCAATGTGCAAAAACAGCTGGCTTTTGCTAAGTGGGTCACATATTTGACTGGATCTGCGAAAAAGGAGTTTTATAGCCTTTCTAATTGTATATGTACTCGACAATCCATATTTTCATGTGTAAGTATGATGCCAGCCTGAAAATTTGGTCACTTTACACCCTAACATTGTGCTATTTCTGGATGTAAGTTTAAGACAATAGGTTAAACACTTGATGAAATATGAATCGTCAAACTTGGAAAATATAGAAAAGGCTACAAGTTTCCCCTTTTGCAGATTTGGTTACATATAATGTATCACGTGCAAATAATTCCACAAATACAACCAATAGAAAAAGCATCTGGGAAAGTATAAACAAATAATTCTGGAACTTTGGATCTTTGTAGAGATCCCAAGCTTATCAAAGGAGGTATCCAGTAATATTTTAAGAAGAAAAAAGTACTATGCTATATAAAGTGCAGCATATTATATATTAGCCAAACCTCTTCAAGAATCTTCATAATTATGTATTTTGCTGATTGTAGCTACAATGCGTGCATAATCATTAGTACAATAGTACTGTATATTATGAATGCGGCTTTACATGATTACAGTTTGGCATAACTTAAACGTTTCCAAAAAGTTGCTGTGAAATTTAAAATAGTGGAATTTTCTATTACCTGTGCCTGCCTGACTAACTAATGCGTTTAGACAGGCCTTATTCAATAACAGTTGGCTTGATTTTTCAATCTTTTGTGTCGCTTTAGACCGACAGTTTCCTTTTGCATAGCGCACTACATACAATGCATTCTTCATGGACTTACAAGTGATCCCTACTGTGCTCAAGATACGTATCATAATAGAAATGCACAGTAGGGACATGTACAGTAACGCTTCTTATTGTTTTACTGTGATTTAATACCGTACACTACTCCAGCTTGTTTCAGTATTTTTTTATCGATGCTATGGTCCTAGTTGAAAATTCCAAATTTTGTGTGTCCTTGTCAAAAGCATAAACTAGCCTTCAGCGAAGGTTAAACAAGTAACATTTGAAAATTTACTTGATCATCTGGTGACACCATCAATAGGGCTGGACAATAGCAAAAGTTTCAAAGACAATTAATAGTAATGAAAAATGTAATTGGTAATACAGTATAAATGACAGATCAGTAGTTAGCTGCTTGTACAATTGGTGAACAAAGTTGCTAATTTATTGTTTACACCTAATCATTGCTCCTTTCTTGTGAAAAGATAAGAATATGGTTTGTGAATGGAACAAATTATTGGTCATTTCGAAGTGTCGCACCCATCATGATAGTGTAGAGGCTAAATGTCACGATACAATTTGAAAGTTAATATTGCAATAGTAGATATTTTTCAACTATTTGGCCGGCTCTACTTGTCAACAATCGTTGAAGAACTTAAAATATGTTACTATAGCAACCTGATATGGAGGTATAGTATGCACTAAATGGCTTGCTACACTGGTTTTTTTTTATAGTACAAAATCGACAAATATCAGACCATCGTATACGTATTATGTAATGCTTAATAAACTACCCTGAAATTCACTAAATAAATTTGGAAATTTAAGAATCGAAGAAAATAAGTAGTGTATCAAAAGGGAATAACTAAAATGTGGATAAGGAAGGTTGCCTATACCTGTAGATATACTAGTGGACATTAAATTAGGGCGCTCAGTTTTGATTAATTTATTAATCATCGATTACTAACTCAATTAATTGATTAACCTGTATGAATTGAACACCATACTTGAAGGAATGACAGCAGTTGATAGGTAGTTACAATTAGTGGTTTAGCTGGCAACACTAGCAATCTTTGTCAGCACTTACAGGCTGCAATATGTGACCGTCTCAGTGAAAACTCACAAGTACATGTGCATATTGATAAAATCAAATTTAAAAATAATACTTAAAATAACATATACTACAAGAAAGATATGCAAGTTTTTATCAGGCCAGTACTCTAAGAAGGAAGATTCAAATCAATTAAAACTATACACTATCTTATTCACCTACTTACGGAGATCAAAAATCTTTGTTTCATTTCTGTAGTCCCAATGGTTTGTGTGTCATGTGCGCTTGTTTACAATGTGGTTGACGCAAACAAAATAGTCGCCTTTTCTTCGACAAAACTGCCTTCATACACCTATGCACAAGCAACAGCAGGGCTAAAACTATACTTTGGTTGATCTGCCAATCCATGGTGAACATTGTAAGCCAAATCCTAACTTTGTAGACTAATCCAAATGTAAGTTATGGCTGCGAATGTAAGCACCTGTAGTTTATTTTTAGTATAGTCACTGTACAAATCAATTTCCTTGTTTTTCCTACTTTCTAGCCCTGTAATTCCAAAGCTACTCACCACAGAAGACTGAAACTTTGGTGAACCACTCTTTGGACAATGCAGATAATACTGAGAAAAAAAATTTAGAGGTTGTGTGAACTAGACAGGTTTTCGCTGAAATGGTCACGTATGGCACATTTCTGGAATAAGGAGCAGCACAGATTCTGTTGGTGAGGTTATAAAGTGACAAATGATAATCAAACTCTCTGGTAAATTATTTGATGTTACTATGCCAGACAAGTTGGTTGGTGATGAAATATTAGTGGTGACTGAATTAAGCCATACTACTATTTTATTATTAATAAGAGTCAGGCTGGAATAGAATGAGTTATGTGCAAGTGCAGATGAGAACAAGACAAGAAGGTGTAATAAGTTGGTTTTCATTTCTAGCTTCTATATTATTCATGCAGTAACATTAGAGTAGAGAAATAAGCTGCAGGAACAGCACTGTAGCATATTATTATATAGCTAGATACAATTATGCATTTTTGAAACAGCTTTTAACAAAATGTACATAGAGTCCACTAAGAATGGGTTTGCATTTTACACTAGTTGGGGTGAAATGTGTAGGTGAGTGTAGCCAGCCATCTCTTAAGGCATGGATACACCACTGGAGCCAGCTATAGAGGTGTACTAGTATATAATTTGTAGTATTAAGAAATCAGAATCTATGTATATACGGGTATAACTTTTGTTATAAAGCACAACAATACCTGGTTACCTATGTTGGTGTGGCCTCTATAACACTACCCAGACAATGAATTGGGCGCCACATATATTTAACACATTCTCCCTTCCTAGATTACTCCATGTTTTGATTAATTATCAAGATGGCTGCTATAGAGAGATCACTACTGTTTTCAATAGATTTGGGTATATTTTAACACCACTTAGTATTTCGCACGGTTGTATGGCTTATCATAACTTAGTCCTTTATGGAATAGCATAGAGAGCCTTTGTTGTAGTGAGTAAAGAGGCTTTTCATTTAGAATTTTATATTGATGATGTGCATACTACACAATTAATCGATTACAAAATAAAAATCGATTACATTTTTATCCCATCTTTGATATTATTGTGAGAGTCCTACATTATATCCCTTTGTTTTGGCTGTACCGATTACACAGTTACAAAGTACGAGAAGCGTCTCTGCAATCATACAGTCACTACGGAAATTGGGCAATCAGCATAATAGCCAACACATTCACAGGGTGCTATTTCAAATCAAAACACCATGTGTTGCCAGCAAAATCAACTGGAACACAAAGGAGCAAGTCCATAATCTGTTAAATGTGACCGTCTCAGCAAAAACCCGACTTGTTCACATAATAATTTTTTATTTATTTATTCACTCAGCATTATTAGCAGTGTCCAAGGAATGGATCACCAAGTTTCAGCCTTCTGTGGTGTGTAGTTTTGAAATTATAGCACTATCCAGTAGGAAGAGTAACACAATCGATTTGTACAGTGACTATACTGAAAATAAACTACAGGCGCTTACATTCGCAGCCATAACTTCCATTTGGATTAGTCTACAGTGTTGCAATTTGGCTTAAAATGTTCACCATGTATCAGTACATCAGCCAAGGTATAGTGTTAGCCCTGTAGACACTTGCACACATGGATATGAAAGCGGTTTGGTAGAAGAAACAATGACGATCTTGTTTACGTTCACTGCATCGTAAACAAATGCATGTGACACGCATACCATTGAAGATACAGAAATAAAACAAAATTTTTGAACCCTCCATGAGCAGGCGAATAAGATGGTATATAGTTTTAATTGATTTGAGTCTTCCTTCTTTGAATACTGGTCCAATAAAAACTTGCATATTTTTCTTTGTAGCATGTGTAATTTTACGAAATATTTTTAAATTTCGTTTTTCTCAATACGCATGCTTGTGCTAACAAGTTGGATTTTTGCTGAGATGGTCACAAATAGAAGGCTTATAAAATTTCATAGTGGAAGGGTATGAGTCAGAAGACATTTTTGGGCTTGCCCAACCAACCCAATCTTTCATGAAGGCTGGTGATATTTTTGGTAGGAAAATTGATCTTCATAATTTCTAATTTACAGCATTACCGTACTGTATAATAATTACTATATAGCACCTGTTTATCTGTATAACAATGTATTGAAAAGCATCTTAAGTGTACAGTGGAACTTATATATTAAGGACACCTTGGGACCAACCAAAAGTGTCCTTTATTGAAGTGCCCTGATTTTCCAGGTCAATTTACATGCTAAGGGATACTTTGGAAGCGTTACCAAGTGTCCAGGTTACAAAGGTGCCCTTATTTTCAAGTGTCCTGATTAATTAACAGGTTCCTAGCTGTTTAGTTTACATATAGGTATTTCATTACAGCAGGGTCAGAATAAAGCAAAGCCCTATAAGAAAATCAGCACCTCAGTATTAAAAGTTTGAGACCTATTTTAATGACCTCTACTGGAAATGAAGTCACAAACATAAAATAGCCATGGGGACTTTATTTTCGAGTACAGATGCCTACGGAGAATTTTTTTTGTTAGGTCATATTTTAACTGAGAAAAAAATGGAGTTACATGCCAACAGGTATGGTTGCAACACATTACCTTTCCCTTACAAATAGAATTGAGCATTGTAATTATATTGTATTCCATTGTGTTTTAGCAATACTGTTAATACAGAGACTTACGCATAATGCCTGGTATCTACCTTTGTAATTTTCACACAATGCAAGCTTAGCAATTGCATCATATAATTGTACAGCCTCATTATCTTCTAATTGGAAGCATTCAACATAATATCAAAGCGCCAGGAATAAGAGTGGGCAAGCAAGTAGCTGATCTCAAACAAAAAAAAACAAACAAGTGGTGTAACAAATATTAATTTATAAAAGGATATTTTATATAGTAAATTTACCATTAAGAAATTTGTTTACTAGTGAATAAAAAGTGTTTACAGTTGATACACCCTGTAGTCATCTTTGTCACCATTCGTTTTAAATAATGAGAGCTTTACTTTACATCAGACTTAATCGTATGCAATTACAGAGTTGATGTTGAGATACGCACTCATAAAAGCCAGACACTTATGTAGTTCTACCTGGGCACCATATGTTGCAAAGCATTCTGTTAGAATAGTGCTTCCATCGCAGTGCATAGCAATTTGTGAACTATAAAACAATAAATGAATTACAATGAAATCAGTCAATCAAAGTATTCCCTCCTACAAAAGCTGCATTCCAATTACAGAGTTGCCCAGAAACTAGTTTTACAAATTAGAATGCCATTGTGTACCTACAAATATCTGTAAGTTTAGTAAAAGACCTATGGAATGCTCATAAACATTGTCATGTACCAGAAAGGCTGAGAAAGCTGTTTTGCTATACAAGTACTAGTGTGGGTGTGGACAAACAAAGAAACAAACACAGACATACTCACACAATACTTTCAGAAAACAATAGAGGGAATGCATGTGTAGAGATGCATTTTCGTAAAATGCTTAACAACCATTGCTTGTCAGACATTTGTGAAGTACGCGAGTGAAGGCTACAACCATTCTCAATGGTTTAGTATAGAATGGAATAAGTTCACTAGGTTAGTCACTTCTATAAACTATCATTAAAATTGTATGAAGTTAATGTTTGTTCCTTATCCTACACACTGTAGGTTTTGACAGATTCTCTTATTTGCTAAAGCGTGGTGACCAAGTAAGTACATTCGCTCCATTGAAAAGTAAACCTCACAAATATCAGACTAGCAACAATTAAGCATTTTTATAATTCGCGCCACAATACTTTTCGCGTGCAAACCCTCTATTCTTGGACCTGGCACTGCCCACAGGAGGTATTATGGCTGTAGAGCTGTGGGCACGCACCTTGTTTAAAAGATTGCCAGTTTATCTGCATGCATGAGCCATCAATACTGAAGTCTCGCTATAATCTTAGATACAATTTTTACCTTCAAAGACTGTGCTTTACGTTTCTAGCTTTCTTATCACATACTACACCGTATGTTTGATCGCGTTTTATCCATGATCCTCATACTTGTCGCGGGTCATTCCGGAGATGGTAGCCGTAGCGGCGTAGGCTGTCCCATGACATTCAAAGAAGACTGACCAGCGCTCGGGTCGCAGTAACTCTGGATTCATCACTGGACGAAGGGTCTGTAACAAACGATTGATAATACCAGCAAAAAGGTATAACAAGAACCACACCTTCCACAGCGTTTCGTCTTCATCCTTGACACTAATCGTACACGTGGCCGTCATGCAGTACTCACGTGACAATTCACTAAAATAGTCATGTGATGTGTTATCATTTTTAATACAGTAAACATAATAATTATGATAAAACTTTGTATATCTTTATATAGATGATTCGTCTCTGAATATCTTCAGATCGACTGGACAAGATCCTATCCATGGTGTTTACCAACTAGGGCTGTAGGGCAGTTACAGCTCAACTTCTTAAGGTTAGTGTCTAGCCCAGATCTAGAGAAGAAAACACACATAGCATTAATTGTAGGCTCGTATAAACTAGCTATATTTACATTTTACAGTACAAGCAGTATATATTGTATGGAATACACAAGCTATAGCTACGTGGGTTCACGCGACATAACTTCATGCACTAATATACGGCTTACCAGGCTGAACCACAGATAGTATATTCTACAGTAGAATATACTATTTATGGTTGAACTCAGTACCCCAGTGTCGGTGTCGCGTTAATTAGAGTTTGTGTCACGCGTTTTAGCTACACTCGTTTTGGCTAAACGCGTAGTGCGCTTCGGCTACACGCGTAGTGCGCTTCAGCTACACGCGTAGTGCACTTTAGCTACACGCGTAATGCGTGTAGCAAGTCACGCATGTAGTTGCGTGTACACGAAGTCAAGCCGCGTGTATGTACAGCAGTTCACGCGTGTGGAAATCACGCGTAACGCGTGCGCTGTGAACTTAATATTGAGCGGTACTGTAGATGTAAATACATATCTAATCCAAAACAGCCAAGCTGTAAAAAAGTGTGCGGCCCTCAGAAAGGCTATGGTGAAAAAAGATGTGAAATCCAAGGTGGCGGCCAAGAAATTGCTGTGATGGTAGGTTAATGGTAAAAATTTTAATAACGACAATTCAGGTGAATTTTTGTGCCGCTTCACAAAATTTACCTGAATTGTCATTATTAAAATTTTTACCATTAACCTACCATCACAGCAATTTCTTGGCCGCCACCTTGGATTTCACATCTTTTTTCACCATAGCCTTTCTGAGGGCCGCACACTTTTTTACAGCTTGGCTGTTTTGGATTAGATTTCATTTCTTTTTGTATTTGTATACCCCAAAGCCGGCCCATAGGCCAGCTTTGGGACTTTTTAACCTATTTTTTTTTTCTTTACTACAGAAAGAAGAAAAGATGAAGTACTGTAGATGTACTTTGAATATTTTATCAGTAAATGTACAAATTATATATATATATATATAATACATATGTGACCGGATTTGCGAAAAGGGGCCTTCCACACACATCCAATTTGCCAACTTTGACAATTGATAACTTCAGATTGGAATGAGCTATTGCCTTGAAATTTGGGCAGTGGTGATTTCTTTGCAGCTGAACTCTCTACATGATGGTTTTTTTGTAGCTGAACTCTCTACAAGGTAATTTCTTCTAGCTGATCTCTCTACAGGGAGATTTGTTTGTAGCTGAACTATCTACATGGTAACTTCTTCTAGCTGATCTCTTTACAGGGTGATTTGTTCGTAGCTGAATTCTGTACAGGTGATTTGTTTGCAGCTGAGCTCTTTACAAAATGGTTTCTTTGTAGCTGAACTCTCTACAAAGTAACTTCTTCTAACTGATCTTTCTACAGGGTGATTTGTTTGTAGCTGAACTATCTACAAGGTAATTTCTTCTAGCTGATCTCTCTACAGGGTGATTTGTTTGTAGCTGAATTCTGTACAGGTGATTTGTTTGCAGCTGAGCTCTTTACAAAATGGTTTCTTTGTAGCTGAACTCTCTACAAAGTAACTTCTTCTAACTGATCTTTCTACAGGGTGATTTGTTTGTAGCTAAACTATCTACAAGGTAATTTCTTCTAGCTGATCTCTCTACAGGGTGATTTGTTTGTAGCTGAATTCTGTACAGGTGATTTGTTTGCAGCTGAGCTCTTTACAGAATGGTTTCTTTGTAACTGAACTTTCTACAAGGTGACTTCTTCTAGCTGATCTTTCAATAGGGTGATTTGTTTGTAGCTTCACTCTCTACAAGGTAACTTCTTCTAACTGATTTCTCTACAGGGAGATTTGTTTGTAGCTGAACTCTCTACAGGTGATTTGTTTGAAGCTGAACTTTCTAAATGATGGTTTCTTTGTAGCTGAACTCTCTACAAGTTAACTTCTTCTATATAGCTGATCTCTCTACAGGGTGATTTGTTTGTAGCTGAATTCTGTACATATGATTTGTTTGCAGTTGAGCTCTTTACAGAATGGTTTCTTTGTAGTTGAACTCTCTAAAAGGTAACTTCTTCTAACTGATCTTTCTACCGGGCAATTTGTTTGTGGCTGAATTTTCTACAGGGTGATTTCTTTGCAGCTGAACTCTCTACTTGGTGGTTTCTTTGTAGCTGAACTATGTACAAGGTAATTTCTTCTAGCTGACCTCTCTACAGGGTGATTTGTTTGTAACTGAATTCTGTACAGGTGATTTGTTTGCAGCTGAGCTCTAAACAGAATAGTTTCTTTGTAGCTGAACTCTCTACAAGGTAACTTTTCTAGCTGACGTCTCTACAAGGTGACTAGTTTGTAGCTGAACTCTCTACATGGTGGTTTCTTTGTAACTGAACTTTCTACAAGGTGACTTCTTCTAACTGATCTTTCTACAGGGTGATTTGTTTATAGCTGAACTCTCTACAAGGTAACTTCTTCTAGCTGATCTTTCTACAGGGAGATTTGTTTGTAGATGAACTCTCTAAATGATGGTTTCTTTGTAGCTGAACTCTCTACAAGTTAACTTCTTCTAGCTGATCTCTCTACATGGTGATTTGTTTGTAGCTGAATTCTGTATAGGTGATTTGTTTGCAGCTGAGCTCTTTAAATAATGGTTTCTTTGTAGCTGAACTCTCTCAAGGTAACTTCTTCTAGCTGATGCCTTTACAGGGTCACTAGTTTGTAGCTGAATTCTCTACACGGTGGTTTCTTTGTAACTTAACTCTCTACAAGGTAACTTTTTCTAGCTCATCTTTCTACAGGGTGATTTATTTGTATCTGAATTCTGTACAGGTGATTTGTTTGCAGCTGAGCTCTTTAAAGAATGGTTTCTTTGTAGCTGAACTCTCTACAAGGTAACTTCTTCTAGCTGATGTCTCTACAAGGTCACTAGTTTGTAGCTGAGCTCTCTACATGGTGTTTTCTTTGTAACTGAACTCTCTACAAGGTGACCTCTTCTAGCTGATCTTTCTACAGGGTGATTTGTTTGAAGCTGAACTCTCTACAAGGTAACTTCTTCTAGCTGATCTCTCTACAGGGAGATTTGTTTGTAGCTGAACTCTCTACATGATGGTTTCTTTGTAGCTGAACTCTCTACAAGGTAACTTCTTCTAGCTAATCTCTCTACAGGGAGATTTGTTTGTAGCTGAACTCTCTACATGATGGTTTCTTTGTAGCTGAACTCTCTGCAAGGTATCTTCTTCTATTGATCTCTCCACAGGGCGATTTGTTTGTAGCTGAACTCTCTACATGGTGGTTTCTTTGTAGCTGAACTCTACAAGGTGATTTTTTCTAGCTGAACTATCTCTTTCCATAGTTGCATGAACTCCCTACAAGGTAACTTCTTCTAGCTGATCTCTCTACAGGGTGACTTGTGTGTAGCTGATCTCTATACAGGTTTCTTATTTCTAGCTGATCTCTTGAATTCTCTTCAGGGTGACTGCTCTATTAGGATGACTGCTCTATTAGAGTATCTCGATCTCGCACTTGCTGCACCAAGTTGGATTTCGTGTTATAACTCCGTGGCTTTAAGTCTGATTCTTCTACACCATTGATGAGCCTTTCTAAGATGATTACTCCATCTGTATAACGATTTTCAAAGCATTATCCCAAGCGGTTTATTTGGTCGGCGTGGCAAGCAGTCGTTTTTTTATTAGCTAATCTCGATTGCGTAATCGTTACACACTGTTGGTTTTTTCGTTGTATCTTCCTGTTTTTTTAACTCGATTTCTTTCAAACCACAAAAGGTTTGAGGTTCAATAGTTAACCTATTCACCCACCGATTTTCAGCTTCTTCCCATACGCGGTTTACTCTGTAGGCGTGACAACATATTGGTGTTATTTTTCGCGAATAATCGCTCATAACTCTTTGCCTGTTTATCGTATTCCAGTCAAAGTTGGTACCGAGATGCGCCTTTATATCCCCCTTCTGTGTGCCACATTTCAAGGCAATCGGATATGGCGTTCGAGTTTTATAGCAGTTTTTGTAAGTGTGCGACAAGAAAAAAAAAATAAGAAGAAAAAAAACGAAGAAACTGAGCCAATTTTTGAAGTCGCATATCTCAGGAACGCGCAAAGCGATTTCGCTCAAATTTGGAATGTAGAGTGCTGCAGTTTGGGGGCATGTCCACAGCAAAAAGCGTCTTGTTTCATCAAGGAAGCACAGAGCTACGGAGGTGCGAAAATTGCGTTTTCTTTCTTCCTGTCAATATACTCACGGGTGTTACGTGCCGGCTTCTTGGGCCGCACAACACACTACCGTGTGTCTTGATGTGTAATCATGAAACTGTGAGCTTTTATATACTTCAATGAATTGTTGTATGATACAGTGTAAGTCTAACCTCCTATGGTGGCAACTGCCATCTTATTATGGATACCAGACCTTCTTACTTGTACTTGTAGACAACAGAGTATTATTGTAACTGGGCAAGCTTCTATCATCTCAAATGTCCCACAAGGCATTGTGCTTGACCCTGTATTATTACCCACCTAAATGTCATTGACTGTTCTAGATAATCAGAGACTATGTAGGTTTTGCGCTGTGTAAAGGCCATCAATGAAATTATTCATATCACGGAGTCACCTTGTCAATGCACATTAACCAAACATGGTGTTTGAAGATGCAATCAGGTATAAGTTGGGTGACCAGACACCACAAAAAGATATAGCTACATAGTACTAGGCTTTACACAATAGAGTATGTGCATTGAAGAGTACTATATGGCTAAATCAGTTAGTCTACGTTGCAGGGGAAAGATCCAGAGGGGAGTTGCAGTCTGAAACATGCTTCAGCCTAGCAACCTAATAGTGATTCATATCCAATATATCTCAGATCAAATTCCAGTAATGTTCCCTGGTAGGTCTCACTATTTATCTAGGCCTTATAAAATGCAACTGAAGCCCACTTTAGAAGTAGCTACAATACATGTAGCTACTACACATGTAGCTACTACATGTGTACACCCTCCATGAGAGAGGATAAACTCCACAGGTACAAGTAAACAAAGTTATGTAAATAATATTATACATTCTTACAGAATACAACAATAAAATTAATCCCTTTATTTGTACTATACATATGAAGTCCTATGTGTTACCTGCCTCATCAAAACACATAAACTGCTGATAGGCTCTTCTGCACTTTAAAAGCTTATGCATATGGGTAGACTAACACCACCTAGCACCTTATAACTATATTTTGCTTTAAAGTTTATACCTTGCTGCAGATCAAAAACTTCTGCTCACAATTACTGGCATATGTCATTTAAAATAATAATTCTACTAATGCTAGGAACCTCAGCATTAGGTAAGCATGATTGGAAAGTGTTTAGAGTGTCTCACTCTATGAGCATTTCTCTTATATATAATGTAAAGTTATATTATGTGCAATGCTATAAGGAGCTAAGCACAGAATGTAAAATTATTTAGAGCAACATTTCAAGGCAGGGGCGGGTCTAGGATTTCAGAAGGGGGGTGCTAACATAGTGGTTGGTTGGCTAAGAAAAGTGAAACAGGTTACAACTATAGGTATAGTGTGCGAAGCACACTCAGCATGCAGAGCGCTATCTAAGGTGGCCTGGGGGCATGCCCCCATAGAACAATTTGTAAATTAAGTCTATTCAGTATTAAAATTTGGCAATATTTTGACTGAAAATGATGCCACTTTGTTTAAGTGATTCACAATGCTTTCACAATACTTGTAATTAAAGCATTGTGAGTCACCTAAGTGTAATAATAATGAAATGACACCATTATTCCAGAACAGTTGTAATAGCTACTAGCAGCCAGTAACTAAAAATATATTCTTTACATAATTAAGAACAGGAAGGACAAGGGCGTAGGCAGGGGGGGTTCAGATGGTTCGGACAAACCCCCCTTTCAGAAGCAGATTTTTAAAAATTAAAAATCACACCAAATCTTACAGCCCTGGAGCTCTCCGGTAGCTACTTTCCAACTGGCGCTCCTCTGTACTACTCTTGAGGGTCACATCACATTAATGCTGAACCCTGCAAATCATATCTATTGCATCACGTGATCACTTGCGCACGTGACGAATGTCGCAAGTGAAACGGCGAAGGACAGTTCAGTGATTGGTTGAGACATATTACAAGCTTAAGGCAGCAGCTACTAAACTTGAGTGGTCGAGTTATACATGTGTCAGGTTAGCATGAACTGTGAATTGTTGATGTATATTTACCTGATGAATTGTTTGTTTATTTATTACATGTTGTGGTCACGTGATGTCTCGAACATATTGGAGTACAAGCCAAGTCTGAAGTTATTGACCATCACCAGGAGGACCGGCCGAGAATAATGTATATAGCTGGAAAGAAGTATTGCCGACTAAGGGACTCAAGTGTGGAGGGCTTCCGTGTGCCAGGAAATTGAAGTTGGCTGTCAGTATGCTGTCTGGAAGTGAAGATTAGTTAGTATTACAATAGGTTTATAGTTTCTATAAGCTGCATAAACAGCAGTGTGTAGGTTTTAGCTAGTTAGATGCACAAACATCTTTTAATGTTACTGCCTAAGGGCACATTTTGTGTATGCAAAATTTTCATTCAAACGTGGTATAGGGGAAGCACCCAGGCCTTCCCCTTAAGACATTCCAGTTGCTTTAAATCCAAACCCCCTTCAAAATATTCCTGGCTACGCCCCTGAAGGAGAAGGATGCAGCTACACATATGATCAATACTTGCCATTAATTTTGTGTTTGAAATACCTTAATTTAGCAGTACATTAAATTTAGCAATTTTAGAGTTTGGTTTTTTGCTAATTGATTACATCAATTCACGAATTAATAAAATTTATGTGGTAAATTCATCAATATACAAGATTGCTTAATTTAGTGTATTGCTTGGCTTAAGGTATATAGCTAGTGTGCTTTACAGTCTCATGGCTCAAACTATAACATCCAAACAGTAACAATGAAGAGAGGGCAAGTATATATACACTCACCATGCAGTGTGTAAAGTACGCATACGTAGAATTTTTCCAACTAGGGGATCTTGGGTGATGCTCCCTCTGGAAATTTTTGGAATATAGCTATCACAAGATTGAATCTGAAAGTTATTTTTAACCAAATATTCTATTGTACTGAAAGATTGTGGGGGTACAAGAAGGATGGGTTCAGTTGTAAGCAACTTTAGAAAAACAGAACTACACTTTTAAATGCTATTGGATTACATAATAGTGGATTGTCAAACAGGATTGGATCTTATAAGGTCATTGTAGAGATTTAAAATGCACACAAAAATACCTTTAACTTTGTGGTATATATAGCCACAGACTGCTCTGTTACTATTTCAATCTGACTTTTTACAACTATATGGCCCCATCACCATATTAATTTTTTACAACCGGAGTCCAAAATCACTTACATATACAACTAGTTTTTGGCCACAACTAACCCCCTTATTATGTGACAGCGTAAATGCTGTGGTATCATTTGAGCTTATAAAGTTGAGCTTCAAGGGGTTTGGGAGTGCAAACCCTGCATGACATTAAATTTTATTAGCTTCAATTGATGCTAGATTCAGATAAATGCAGCTTGGAACTTTGGTACTGATAAAACAAAAAAACAAACAGTTCTCAGATACTACAGCCTTGTTAACTGTATGCATGCTAAGAAATTAACTGTTTTACTTAAGCGTGTCAACCCAGGCATCAATGTACGTAGCAACAACTGAAAATAACCACTATAATATTAAACTATTTGACAGACGTTGTTCTCAGAAAGTGATTAGTGTATGGCAGGATGTTTGGAGCAATGGTAAGATAGCAGTCAACAGGTCAAGATAACACCCTGGCAACTTCTTGAAAAACATTATGATGGATGTTCTATTAGAGTAATTGACTGTTTTATTAGAGTATTTCGATTTTTAGCAGCTTTTAGGTTAAGTCTCACACCAAAAGTATAATTTGGATCCCTCTTAGTAATTTTAAGTAAAGATTAGTCTTTCTCCCTTCTCTTTCCATCTTTTCATTGCCCATGCATATGTATAAGATGCAATTGTATCTATACTGCATCTTCTAGAAGCTTCCTAGCTTGCACTTGGTAAAATTTTGGGGGGGTGCTCAAGCACCCCCCTAAATCCGCCCTTGCAAGGGTATATATTTATCTCACACTTTAACACTTCTGTACTATTGTATGTTGAAGTGTTTGTAGTTATTGGTTACAGACCCTGCAGGGTATTTCTTTATCTTACCAGGTTCATCATTATAGTGGAGAAAGTCATAATACAGGCTATAAAGTTGATTATAAGGGATACGGAAAATTGTCCTACAGTATAAACCCAGCGATTATGTTAGGCATACATCTCAATTCATTTTTATTAATGCATTATTGTTTTCAAGATATTAGTACATCACTTGTACAGGTTCAGATTAAAAGAATTGCATGTACTTAGCAGTTTAATAGCAGTGTCAGTTGGCTCAGTTGCCATGTATATGAGGCATACTGTAAGTTATTATATGATGTGTATTACAAACAAAGTATCTGTCTAGCTTAATTCAACACATTAAAGTGAAGATTGATAGACCTCTATATTTGTGACTAGGTGTCTATAATAGCTACAATTTGCACCTTATGCAATAACATTCACACATTGATACTATGTGTCTGGTAATGTTGTTTTTCAATAGTTATGCTGTAGGTATTGCTAGTCACTCTGTTGGTCAGCTTGTATTGTATTTAACAGCTTTGCAGTTTGCTAATCGCTAGATGTAGAGGATTAAAATTGTTCTTAGAATTATATTGAATGCTCCAATATTGAAGGTTCTTCACAATCATGTGGAAGCTAGTAAAGAATGTTGTATTACTGTTAGTAGTTTATGCCAATTGGTTATTGTGTGTTGAGTCACTGCAGTGGAGATTTGTGAACAATGAAGATGCTTTGTGTAATGATTTCACTCAAGCTGGGTACTATCTTCATAATGCTCCATCATCACAAAATTGGGTGGTGTTTCTTGAAGGAGGTGGTGCGTGTTTCTCAGCTGAAACTTGTAATCGGCGATATGTTAATCGTGAAACTCGTTTACAATATGGCGGAGGAGAAATTACCCAACCGTTTAATGTGACTAGAGCTTGGAATGAAAACAGTTTAAACCGGCAAAATATTGTTTCGCCTTTAATGACTTCCATTTACAACTTGACAAATGGTCAGGATGCCAGCATTACAGGCACAGACATCTTGTCAACTAACTGTGCTTTTAATCCAGACTTCTGTGACTACAACCATATCCTCATTCCTTATTGTAGTAGTGACTTTTGGCTTGGGAATGATACAAGATATAACACTAGTGGCAATAATGACTTTGAATTTGTACCTGATGCTACAGACATGCAATTCATCTTTAAGGGATTTGTGATATTTCAAAGTGTTGTCCGTGAAACAATTCCAACCAACACAACAGGTACTGTGTTAGTAGCTGGGTCTAGTTCAGGAGGAATAGGAGCACTAAATCAAGCCAAGTGGGTGAAGGAGTACTTACCAGCTGCAGACATCAGAATACTAACTGACTCAGCATGGTTTGTGAACTTCCACGATAATCTTTACAGCACTTTCACAGACTTCACAAACATTTCTGAAGATTCAATGAGAGCTGATTTCAACATTACAGAATATGTGTTATCACAACGTCAAGTGTCATTGTACACTCTTCTTCTCCACCATGAACCATGTAGCTCAATTGAACTGGGACCACCATGCTGTATCTCACCATACTGTCTTATAGCAAACCCAAACTATTATCCTAGAGATGTGCCAGTATTAGCTGTGTTCAGTCTGTATGATGCGTATCTGTTAGGTCCTTCATTAATAGGCATTGAACTTTACAATGCTCAGGAGACATCATTTGAGGTTAATTTTGAAAGTAAAGATGAGACAGAACCAGTTGGGTTAAACTTCAACTTCCTACGGATAATTGGAGAATATGGTGGTGTAATGAACAATACGCTAGACATCACATCACACCAATCATATCACCTCAGCTATTATGTTACTAGTTGTCTACAACATGTCTACCTGGCTACCTCATCATTGTGGGGTGAAGATGGATTGTTTGGTAGTGACACATATGAGTTCAGTAATGATGCGTCATTAATAAGGTGTGCCTCACTCATTATTGTGTTGAGCTTTGTAGTGAAGGAATCTATTTGTGACCCGGCCTTCAAAAAGGGGTCTTATAGCCTTTCAAAATTGTCAAGTTTGACTAATCATAACTCCTCATGTTTTCAAACTATCACCTTCATATTACACCAAGCCATCGGATTATGTGAGGGGTATAGAGAGACCAAATTTCAGGGTGGTACCACATTCACAAGTCAAGTTACAGGTTGCCAAGTACATGCAATTGAAAAAGCTATAAGACCCCTTTTGCAGACTGGGTCATATTCTATTTATTTGCTTACTAAGGCTTTACAACATAAAAGCTGAAAGTCTGTAGGATACCTGGTCCTACAGCCTGTTTATATATAAAGTGTGTTCCATGACTGGTAGCCATCCAATTAAATTGTTTATATATGATGAAGGTTCATGCTTGTATCAATCATTATGTTAAGTTCATCGAAAACTAAACTTGAAATGTTACAGCTCATAACTTCGTGTAGGACTGATCTCTGCTAAACTGCTCATAGGCTGGTTACAAGTCTCTGATAAAGATGGGACAATTATGCTGATATACATTTTAAGCATTAAGCATAATAATAGCATAGTAGACAGGATAATTTTGATGAACAATTATATCCTTGCTTGTTGAAATGTGATCACCATAATCTAATAGAACAGTCAGTAACTCTCTAATAGAACAGTCAGTCTGTTCTATAATATAAGTATGTCAATATTAATTTTTCTTTAGAATCCATCTTGACAAGCAATAATTTATAATTTGGCACAATTAATGTTTCACCTTCCCATTATTTACCCACAGGGCATATAATTATAGAAATAATTATGGGAACTGTTTGTAGCAGAATGCACTGCTTGAAGGTTCTTAGTTTACTGATTTGTTAAGCTGCTTTACTGTAGTTGTACCCATAGTAAAGTGTCAGTAACTTTTAGTATATGGAACATAATTGTTTTACCAAGTTTTAAACTCTCAGTAAAACATCAGTGAATGCGGGTTTACTGAAAAACTACTAAAATAACAAACAATTAACTGTTCCATATACTGGGGATATACCACTGTAGTAAACTAAGACATTTCAAGTAGTGATGATTATGAACACATGTACAATAGACAGAATTTTGACCACTGCAGCATAACATAAATAGATCAGTCCCTAACTGTAGATGTATAATAATTCAGGTATTATATGCTGAGATATAATATGTCAGCTTTGTGATTGGGTATAGTTTCTGTTCTCACATGAACATGAATATCCCAGCTTCATTTGTCAGGTCATTATGTATTAAAGACAATAATTTTATGGGAGAGAGTCAGTATTATATCCACCTAAGTGACTAAACTTGTGTATAACTGACTAAACGTAATTGTTTACCTGCATTTCAGTTTATTGCTGGTTACCATCTGTATACTTATTGCTGGCTGTTTATATAGACCTCAGTCCTACACTAGATTCTGAAATGTGTGAATAGTTTGTTAGCACCTAATTTGAAAATTGCATTGAACAATTAACACATTTCAGGTGAAATGATATTATGTAAGATAGTTACATAATCATTATGATACCAGTATTATTTGAATAGGGGTGGATACAGGAGATGGTAAAATGTAGTACACCCAATATGTATAGTAGGGCCAGGTCTAGAGCTCTCCATTAGTTCTATATACTTTGCAGTTTGTACATAACTAATATTTATCATTTAATAAGTGTTGAGGAGTGTTACAATTGGTTGTCTATAGGTGCTGTAAAGTCTTTTTGACCTCTAATACATGACATTGTGTGACTAGATCTGCAAAAGGGGTCTTCCACACATATCCAATTTTACAAACTTGAAAGACCATAACTTAGGGGAAACATACAAGCCTGACATTTTCTCCACCTAATAAGCAATTATGTATGTTGTTGCTCACTGCAGACCAAATGTCAAGTCACTGGCATATTCCAATCTGAAGTTATAAATCATCAAAGTTGGTAAATTGGATGTATGTGAACTCTTTTTCGCAAATCCAGTCAAGCATATAGAATTCAATACAATGTGAAGAAAGCAGACTGTTCTATTAGAGTACATTGCCTATTATTTATGCTTGTTGGAAAATAATTTATTAAAATATAATTATGATCTCATAATGGAAAGTGTGTATATACATACATAATTACAAATAGTGGCATTCCTTTTTTACAGTAGAATATAATAAATGTCACATATACTCTGGCTTGGCTATAGTAATTATACTCATCAACTTTTCTAGTTAGATACGGTGTGAAACTTAGCAAGCTTATATACTACTTTAACTATACACTTATAGGAACAAACAATATTTTGAATATAGGAGATGTTTAATTCCACAATTTTATCTTGCAGACATACTGTTGAACAAGGTCGTTGGATCAACTTCATGCTAACACAGTTGTTTATATCATCTGATGATCTGGAGCATAATGTTTCCGTACGTGATGCTATTGGTATTTGGTTAAATACTGCTAATTCAACAAATCCAGTCAGATTTAGAGAAGCCTGCCATGTTACTCATTGCAATGAACTTTGTCCTGAAGAGATTAGGGTTGAGCAAGATGACTCCTTTCTTTGGGAGGAACAAGCAGAACTTCTTGTCTACTGTTTTGTAGTAACAATGACATTTATATGCTTTGCCATCAAAGGAATCTTCAGTTACTGGCATTGCATGCTGTTACGTAAACAGAACCAGTTTCTACAGAGAGCTAAAGATATTGAAACAAGAAATGCTATCTATCAGGTAAGCCTCATAAATCACTTGTTTTTTTCCTCATAAAAAAGCATATGTATGTTTAGTGAACAGTTTTAGCATTCATGCTTATAAAATTTGGATAGCTATATAAGTAGTTCAATTAAGAAGAGTTATGTAAGAAACATAAGGGCTGAGGTGAACATGATTAGAATTATTATAATCCATTGCAAATAATAAGCCATAATTATTAATGCTTGTTTACCATTACCTACCTAGTACAGCAAAAACCTGATGCAAGTGGGAGGTGACTATTAGTTGTATGTATATACACTATAACTGTTACATTTGAGTACTGTATATGACTGCACTATAAGAGTGTAGCAATAGGTGTAAAGACTATGTGCCCTGTTGAACAAGATTGGTGAAATGTGTAACTATGTTTCGTGCTACAACAGTCCATCTAGAGCTACCAGGGGTAGACTGCTTCTTGTACTCTAGATGGTCCGAAAAGCTGTAGATGTCTTCATATATTTGGGGGGAAAATTCACCTGCATCTGTAGCTGCCAAAGTTGGTGAGTTATTACCATTTAAGTTATAAAAATTAATACCATTACTCTATGAATGTGTCCAAAAGGTAGGTTTTCCAAAATCATCTGCAGGTTACATATTGCTATATAGTTATTGTGAGTTTTGGGTCTTAAGCACTCATTAACTAACTATGGATTTATTAAACTATGTTATTTGTTAAACTTATTGTGGACTGTGTTATTTGTTAAATTTATTGCAGACTAAAATAACTTCCTTATGTTTGAACAAAAACGATAGCTGCACAGAAAGCTCATAAAATTATAATTATGACCATTCATTGTTGTCTAGCATGCAAACATTACAACTATATATACATGCATTATAGATTATGTTGATTGAGAGTATAGCATTCAGGTTAACATGCATGTTTAATAGTTTCCAGAATGTGAGTACAAGATTTCTATTGCTTGTTTGGATCTTCATTATTCTGTGCCCTTCAACCACAAGAAACAAAAGTCAGATTATGATGTCATGCCAATGGTGTTGCCAAATCCAGAAGATGACAACATTGATGAAAGTGACAATGAAGATGGCGATCTCTTCGATGTTTATGAAGAGGTGGCAGTTAAAACTGAAGAGACAGCTATCCCCGATAGCACAACAAGTGAGCCATACATGCATACTATATTATGTGACTGAATTAGACAAAACAAGGCTTCTACACACATTCAATCCTCTGACTGTAACTTGACTAGTCAGCAAGCTATTGACTTAAACTTTTCACACAATTCTGCCATAGCATGGTGAAATCTCAGGTCAATATTTACAACTAATGGCATATTCCTACTATGAGTTATGGTGCTTTAAAATTATAGAAGTGGAATAGTATTAGTATTATTATCAATTTTGTCAAAATGACAGGGTCATACAGAAGGACAAGCCTGCAAACGTACTCCCCACAATTAAACATGGACTCTAGGGTAAGGCCACTTGAACTAAATCTTATGTTTCTCAGACCAAACTCAGTCAAGTACAGGTAGAATTAAAATAACAATATTAAATTTTGCTAGCTGAAGAGTGATTGTGCAAGTCAAATGGTACTGTAGCTAAGCTACATTATGATTGCATGCTGCAGCTGTACCATCTGTCAGTAGCCAGCTATATAGTGAGATATCAAGTGTTGAATCCTTACTTTGTGTGATTAGCTTAAAAGGTAATTTTTGCAAACCCTTCATGACGTTTTCTCTACCTGCAAGGTGATCATATGTGAACATAAACATTTTGCACAGAAAAATATAGGGTCAGTTGGGCCCGAGAAACAAAATATTTAGTTGAAGTGGTCTAATAATTATTAATTATGTAATTAATACATCCCCATAACCTGTGTGTCAAGTGTAGTTGTTACATCGTCAAACTCATGCAAAGAAATATTGTAGGAGACACTTTTCTGTGGGGAGGGGCACAGTAGAGTGAGTATATCTAGTAGGCTAGAATTTTTAAGATGAAACGGCATTTTCCACCAGGAAGAAAATTCTGTAGTACACAAATTAGTTTTCCTTTGATGGCAGTTAATGCAGTTTGATTCATAAATAATACTTTTATTATAATGGATAACTTTTGAAAAGATTACATTATTTTTATCTTTGAGTGAATCAGAGGGAATTAAATTGTGATGGTTATTTAAGGGTGTGAACTTATGAAATAGTTTTCTAAATTAGGAACTGTTTGGTGACTGTGTGCCTAGTGTTATTGTGAAAACACTTCTATCATAATTCATGATAAAATTTTTGTATTTCACTAAATGCTCCATTTGCATTGTGACTGCTCTATTAGAGAATATGAGACTACACTAAATTGCATGCTCCTTTAATTTGCCCAATTCTTCTGTAGTGTATAACCTTTGTTTCAAGTTTCAGCATCAATATAGGCCTAACAACCGGGGGGAGTGAGGGGGAGGAGAGGGGGAAATATTGATCTGGGGTCAACCCCTTTAGATCTGTCTACATGTAATTTTATTTATTAATGCATGACTAGAATGAAAACAACACATTCTCCTCATAATTTTAGGGATAGAATTTAACAATTATATTTCCTCTGCAGTGAGAGGTTATCACAAAGATGATAGTGACAAAGAGAACACTGATTCATTACATAGTAACTTTCCCCTTCTAATGGATGATAGTGAAGCTCTTCCTTTTCCTAAAATTGGTAGTGTAGTGAAGAAATTTTTTGAAGATGATGTTAAAAAGACTGCAAATTGTGAGAATAGAATCCCAGAGCAGAAGGAGAAGGTGAAGGTGATATTGAATGGGATTTCTCTGTATTTTAATCCTGGACAACTTGTTGCTATCATGGGCCCTTCTGGTAAGTACCTTTGATTTCTGTAATTAGACTTTATGTATGGATGTAATCTGCTCAGCAAATTATATGTTAGTTTGACGTGCAGGATTATTCTTTTATTGCTTGAAGTATTTTTATTTAGGCTCAACAATTGTTTGAATTGTGGAAAGAAAACAGCTGCACACATAGATTGTTAATTGATTTTATAAAACCTATGTGTCAGAACTGTACTCTTTCTTACCCTCAACAATCAAATTCATTACCCCAATAAATAGTTTATCTGGGTGATTTGAACCAATATTAAAACAAACTTACACTTCATCTCTTCCCAACAGACTGACCACATTACTTTCTGGGTGTGTTTTGTACTAATTTCAGTCATTTACGTCATACAAAACAAACACTACCACACTTAGGGCCCAAATGAATGCTACTATCAGCAGGTATACTAACCTCGCAATTTTGTCCACTAATATGGTACAAACACTAGGTAGAGTTAGTACGTAGAAGTTAAGGTTATAAGTGCACTAATATGTAGCATAAGAAAACGTATGGGGAAATCAGAGCAATCTCATAAGTCTCACACGTGACCTGTATCCTCACAATTTGTAATGTCCTACAGTAAAGTAAAACAATGCATTTCACTTTGTTGGAATGAATGGCACAGGACTCACAAGAAACCATGAAGAAGTAAGAATTGATGAGTACCCCAAGTCGTGAAGCATGTAGCTAAGTGCTGAGGAATCAAAGTTTTAGCCATGTTTCCAGTGTCAGTATACACTTAGTGCTTAGTGAATAGAATTTAATTTTGTTACCTGTAACATGCATGCATAGTGATATGGGCTATCAGCTGCATAATGATATGCAGCTGATAGCCCATATCATTATAAAGTAAGTCGTCTATAAAAGTGTAAGCGTCTTTTCAATTTCGTTCAACAGATCCAGCTTTCCTAAATATTGTTTGCAAGATTTTCAGCAAGGTTTGTCAAGGGGTGCACCAGAATAGTACGCATACTATGGAAAGGGAGTCTGGGGGCAGCACTTAAAAATAAAGATGTATTATTTTGATATGTGAGAGCACTAAAAGTTTGACGTATAGCAGTTATGTTTTATGCACAAATATCAAAATTATACTTTTGAAGAGTTATAAGAATTCGTGACAGTCATAGGTACGTACAAGTACGTATAACTACAGTTGTTCAGCTTTGAGCCTTAAGAATGGCATACAATGAATGGACCATGAGTATTTCATTTGCACAAAACACTGATGTATCATTGGGATGGTGCTACAGATACAAATACTTTATACTCGGCAAACTGTGGAGCATTTTCATGGTACAAGTGGTGATTGTTCTATTAGAGTATTTGACTGACTGCTCTATTAGAATATCTCAATCTTGTATTTTCGGAAGAGAAGCCTAAAGCTAGCTAATACAGGTAGCTATCAGAATAATGACATTTAAATCTATAGAATCTATGAATTGTCAAAAGAGCAGCAACAGCTGAGATTGTCCTCCATATTAAATATATATTCATTCTAAACTATGCAAAATTGAGTATATTAAAGGGTTCATTCATACTATATAAGTGAGATGGTCAGTAATCTAGCACATTTTTACAATACTTACATGTAACATCAGTAGATATTAGTGACCAGGCCTGTGAAAACAGGGCATGTGAGCACAAACTACACCCTGTTACATGACAGGTCATATTGTATGTCAGTACTGGAATAGAATAATTATGCGAATTATGTAACTTGTATTGTGAAGCCAATTATACATTTAATAAAAATTGATATCTTTATGGTCATAACACAGTGATAAAAAGTTGCGAGTCACGAAAGATTGAATAATTATGTACCCTATTTCCACAGGCTCAGTCACAATAAGTAGTCTTGTGATCATGATTGCATGAATATAAATTAAATATAATTATGTGTCAACATTTTCATTATCAAAATTAAATTCATTTTAGGTTCAGGGAAGACCACATTTCTTGACTTGATCACAGGTCGTAGAAAATATGGCAATACCACGGTAAGATGAAAGTCTTTTATAAAAACTGTAACATATTATTTTATAGTACAGGGGTGTATGTGATAATATATACAGATAGTGAGAATGCCTGTCTTATTGTTTGATGGTCTTGGACATTTGATGTACTGTTACTGTGGTTTTAGTGAAAGTTAGTATATAGCTAGATTTTTAACTCCTGAGTTTAATCACTACATTATAACTTTATGGAAAGTTATATATACTAGTGTGCAGATTTAGGATTTCTGAATTACCAATTGTAAGTCTACTAAACTGCTATTGTAAACCATGATTGCAAAGCTACACAATTACATGTTTTACTACACTGTAATCCACAGGGCAGCATATTTATTAATGGCCACAGACTGGATGATATTAGAGACTGGTATATAGCCAATACTGGTTATGTACTACAACTAGCAAGCCCTTATTATGAGGAACTGACTGTGAGGGAGAACCTGGCACTAGCTGCCCAGATGAGACTATCCTTCTCTATGAGAGAAAAGTTTGAGCGAATTGAACAAGTCATGAATGAGGTACATAATATTACTACCATAACTGGCATAAGCAACAAACATACAGTACTAATACACTTACTGTACTAATGTAGCCAGACCCTTTGTAGGGATGCGCCAATTTTCCAGCAAAATTTTTGGAAAAATATGTTGGTAAAAGCAAATAGCAAAATGCTGGAACAATAGGTGGAAAAATGGGCATCAAGGAATGGCAACTTAGCACATTTTGTATGATAAAGATCGAGATGCTCTAATATAACAGTCACGCATAGTATTAGGACGACATAATTATGCTCATAGGAAATGCATTGGTGACTGAAGATCGAGATACTCTAATAGAGCAGTCACTATGTACGAAATACGAAATGTTTTAATAGAGCAATCACACCTGCATGTAAGCTTGAGATATACTGCAATTAATTTTTACTGATGCTCAGCAAAATAGAAAAATTTCGAGCAAAATATTGAGAAAAATAGGTAAGAAACAAAAGAATTGCTGGAAAGAAAAATAGGTGGAAAAAAGCAAAATAGCCTCATCCCTAACCCTTTGCATAACACTTATTGATTAGAGATTATAAGCACATACGTACCTACCACTTTGTATGCTAGGCAACATAGCAGTGGCTTTAAACCATACTGCACCAGGAAACTATAATATATACAAGGCTAGAGCCCTGAGGTACATATTATGTGGTACTTAAAGCAAATCAACCTGAAGCATTGTTGCTAACAAGGCTGAAGTAAAATAAAACAAGGGTGACAACACAGACATGCTGTAAATACTGCATGCTACGAGATTTATTAAACGTTAAAAAATGCTGTGCTAGTCAAAATTACAAAATTCAAATATCATATCTACTAACAAAGCATTGTGCATTGAAGTCAGATTTTTTGTTTTTCAAATTCAGAATTCAGTTACATGTAACAGTAGTGTGCCTTATAGCTATGCTGTATAGGGTAAAATTGACAAGTAACAATTTTCCAATTAATTCGTTTATAATGCAAATATTGAAGCACTTTTAAAAATATTACTCAACAAATCATTTAGTTGTAACTTTGTGTGTGCTGCACTGCTGGTTAAGGTTTTACACAATGGCAACTCCACCTGTACTTTTTCTTACATCTTAGTGATTATAATACTGTTACAGTATTAATTAAGCATGGCTTAATAGTACTTTATGCGCTACTTATACAATCTCACACTTGACCATTACCTCCCCTCCAGACTGGTCTACAAGAACTAGCTGATATTGTAGTTGGTGGTACAGTTGGTCCAGGACTAAGTGGTGGACAGAAGAAGAGGTTGACTATAGCTCTACAATTGTTGAGACTACCAAGTGTCATCTTCCTTGATGAACCTACCTCAGGTACATTCATAATAGACTTTGTAACCTCTTAATCATAATAGCTATGTGCTTCCTGTACATGTAGGTCTAGACTCTGCCTCTTCCTATGAGCTGTTGATGCATTTAAATAGATTGGCTGGATCACAACGAACTGTCATCATGACCATCCATCAACCTCGTATGGAGATCTTCCACATGTTCACCAGATTAATAATGTTGTGTGAAGGAAAGGTGTGGAGTGTGTATATAGTAGGGCTTACAGTGAGAGTTAGATTTGTAGTGTATGGTTTACAGTTACATGAATTCATTGAATTGTCCCTCTCTGTCCTTCAGGTAGCCTATCATGGCAGTCCCTTCAAAGCTTATGAAGTGTTTATCACAGCACTGAAGGCTCAGTACTTAGAGAAGGGGCTTGTACTACCATTGCTAGAGGACCAGAATCCTGCAGGTATGGGGTAGTTACTGTAAGTGGGTGAATGGGTGCATAGGTTTATAAAACGTACTACTTATACCACACTAAACTATTAATTTTTATGTGACATTATAAGTATGTATTTGTGTCTTCCATAATAGTTTGTTGCAGTACTGTTAGGCTTCAGAATAATTAGAAATGAACTTATGCACTACCGTAATTAGCTTCTTTTTTTGTTGCAAAATAATTTTCATATGCAACAACTTGTACAAAAATTTCTTACACGAAAAATTTTACATAAGATATAGCCACTCTAATAGAGCAGTCATACATGTAAATGATACAAAAATAAGTTTACACAAATATTTTTATCACGAAAATGTTTTGCACAAAAATTACAAGTGAATTATGGTATAGTGTTATAGTGAAACTGTAATGAATGTTTGAACTGTGAAATTCAAAATTTGTAACATGACCAGCTCATTACCTGCAGTGTGTGAGGCATGTAGCACTCTCAATACCTGTAGATATTCAAAACAACAGATCAGTTTTTCCAACTTTAATTAACACTGATGACCGGATTTGTGAAAAGGTACCCTTTTCACACACAAAAGTTGACCCATTTTTTGAACTTTAAAACTTCATACCTTTTTGATCATGGCATATAATTGCTTGACATTTTCAATGAATGTGACTACAGTATCAGGCTACATTTTGATACTACGAGCTAGTTAATCAGTATAAGGAGTGAAGTGTTACATCATTTTGTTTGCTGGTATGTCAAATGTGTGGAAAAGGTACCTTTTCACAAATCCGGTCACAATATAATATCACATCTAGAAGTTGTGCAGCAGATACAGTATACTCTTTACTTTTAATTTGTTTTCTTTATTGTAGATGTTATTATGGACATGTTGGGTAATAGTAAGATGAGGGAGGCTATTTTACAATACTATGAAGAGTCTGGTGATCCTCAGGCAATATTTGAAGCTATCAAACAATCACAAGAAACAGAAGATGATATTGTTGATGAAGGCCTTGCACACTTCATGTTTGGGAACAGAAGGTGAATGAGCATGTGCATTGCTGTATATTTGTGCACTCAGAATACTAACTCTTATTTTAGGATACTACAAGATCAGGGGTCAACCTTTGTCAGGATGGCAGCTTTAGAAGCTAGAGCATCACTTAGAACTAGCTTCTCACAGCTAGCTTACCTTCCTGTGATCTTCTTCTTTTACGGATTTCTACTTGGTCAGTATTGTAGAACTTGCATATTTTGTGAACAGGCTTGCAAAAATAGGGCATGTCGGCGCTACTTCATCCTATCACAAAACACCTGTGTCTTAGTATAGGAATAGAATATTTGCTTCTTGTGAAATGGATTATGGTGCCAATTAAATGTATAATTACGGCTGATATTGCATGGCCATAGCACAATAGATTAAAAGGTTAAGAGTCACAAAAGATTTTTAAAAAGTATATGCCCTCGTTTGTGCCCTGTTATCGTATGCCTGGTTATTTTTACTTTTGTTGTCATACCGTATGTACATCATGTATGCAAACAGCAATTCAGTTATAGAAATTGATGTCTCTGTATACATATAACACACAGATTTTTGAGTTTAATACCTTTTAATGGTTAGTCTTGTTCACTTCACATATACGTAATGCACTGGTAACACAGTACTGTAGCTGCTATAATTTATGGTCAGTTTTAGTGCACAGTCAATAATTGTGACAAACCAGTCTTTTAGTAATTTCAATTAGCATGATTTATTGTTAGTTTCTATGGCTACCAGTTTGTGGCTAATTTGTAGGATGCTGTTATCATGTACAGATGACAGCATTCAAATTGAATGTGCTGTTACCTCCTGCACATCATAGTCACTTATTAAGCTCTAAAGAACACACTATATCACAGAATTCGCATCAAGAGAATATGAATACAGTACTTTCTTCACACACTATTTTCCCAATTAGATAAATCATTACTACCAGTTGGTCGAATGAGCTCTAGAGCAACAGTCAAGAAACTAAGACAAACATAATTGTAGTCTTTTTAATCTACAGTTTGTTATGTGTGAAGCTCTATCATAATGCATTTCTTCAGACAGCTGAAATTGTATGCACATGGTAAAATATTGTATAATAGGAATGTAGTTTACCTTTCATTATATTGGTATTAAGTCTTTGTTTTTCATCATTAGGTACAGTTTATATTCAGACGACATCAGCTGTTCTGATAGTGTCAGGATTTTGTGTTTATTCAGTGGCCAGTGCTCTCTTCATGTTCCCCATCATGCACAACTACTATTCACAAGCACTTTTGGTAAGTGTGTTGAAATGTGTCCTTGTGTGAGTAAAGCTCACAGGGGTGTATACAGGCTGAACAAATTGATTAATTGTTCTGTTAGAGTAGTCAGTGTGCATAACTGCTTTATTAGAGTGTGTCATTCTTTTTATCTGTGATACTTTGTATGCGAAATCCTCCCTTATAGCCTAGGGGTGTATGCAGGCCTTTTGTGTTAGAAAGAGGATTTCTGATGCAACTTGGTGACTTCTGTCGGTGTAGTCAGTACCATTTGACTGTTATATTAGAGCATCCTGATCATTTCACCTGTATTGTTGTTCAGATGGTAATTTATGTGCATTGACTTTGGCTGATAAAAGGATTGGTTACATCACATAGCAGATTCCTACTTAATTTGGTTACTCAATATTTTATTGTTTCACGTTGAGTGTATAGTAACCCAAAGAGCCTTGTAAACCCTTTTCCCAAGTGGCATGAATTGATAAGATATATTATTATCTTTGAACCTGAGCAAAGTAGAAATGTGAACTTAACTTGCATAAGTTTTTATATGTAAATAGCAGCATCATTCTCAAAAATTACTAAACTGGAAGCAAACATTAATATCCGTAAGGAAGTTTCAGTCTGTAATACTCTTGAGCTGGTAACTGTGTTTTATAGTTCATAATTATGAAGTTGACCCACCTAGCTATAGATTTTTGTGTTTTAATGCCATTTTATAGTTTTTCACACAGTGCTTTGACTGCTTTATTAGAAGTGTTAATCTGTATGTCTGGACTTGGCTGTAAATATTTATCAAAAGATCTATCTATAGAACACTAATAATAATTCTTTGTTTTAATTACAATTTGTATTGACCATTGTTATATTAATGTACACAGCTCTACCGACTTGAGCACAGTGATGGGATCGGTCATGCTATTGATCTTGTAATCCAAGGTTTCACAAGATTTGTGTTCCTGGGACTAATACCAGTAGCAATGTGTGCTGGTATACTGTACTTACTAGTGAGTGAATGTATGTATATTATGTAATTGAATTTGTCAAAACCAGGCTTCCACACACATCCACTTCTTTGACTTTGACTAACTGTAACTTGACTTACCAACATGTTATTGACCTGAACGTTTCACACAATGCTTCTATAATATAACAAAATTACTGATCAAACTTTGAAGTTGATGGCATACTCCTACACTGAGTTATCAAGTCTCAAAGTGGTAAAACTGGATGTGTGTGGAAGCTTGGTTTTGCCAAATCCGGTCACAATTATAATATGCTTGCGACATACTTTTGATCACAATTGTGTTATGTGTTTATACACTCTTACGTAACACAGCAAATGTTCTAGTCTATTATAGTTGTAGAAATTGGAGCTATGTTTCATATGCTTTAAAAATATAATAAAATTAGATTTACTTTTGGAAATTGTGTCTGAATAACTATTATTAAAATGGAAGCAAGTAGCTAAGTCTGTGAAGAGCTGAGACTAATTTTAAAAGTTAGTTATCTTGTGTAAGACTATAATACTTTTGAGACATTCTGGGTTGTAGAAATTTAAATAGCATTTCATATAAAAGTTATGGACATTTTACTTCTTGAGCTTATGGCTGAATGATTATTATATATATATATATATATAATGGCAGCAAGGTGGTCTGTGAAGAGCTACTGGGATAAAGATATACAGTGTAGTATATAACTAACAAAACAAAGAACAGGAAAACTTGCTTGTATTATTTAGATTTGTGTTTGGCATTTATAAGCTCCTGGTGTTGTTCGTTGTGTTTTATATATGCACACATACTACAAAAGCAGTCAATAATATAATATTATTGTTGCTTTCTCCCTACAGGTGATAATGGTGTCATCATACAATTTGGAGGTTTACCTTAAAGTATTAGTTGTCAACATGGCTCTCAACCAGACATGGATTGCTCTACTGATGTTTATACTCTGTGCATTCCCCAGTGTAGCATTCCGCTTGTCACCTGTGATTAGTTCGGTAGCTGGTTTTACCAGTGGCTTCTTTATACCTCGTGATTCCATGCCTCCTTGGTGAGTTAATAGTATACAAGTATTTTAGTTTATCAGTGATAACTGTCTTGCCGTGTGAATATTTCAAAGTTCATTACATCACAACTCATGTAATTTATTACATCATTCGTTCAACATTTTATTATACCACCAACGGAGCATTGCATGCAGGTCTAAAAGAAATTTTGTGAAATGTGTAGTACTTAATCCAACATCCCTGACCCAACTTTTGGTGTTTGTGCAAAATTTAAAATTAATGTTAACAGCACATATCTCCATTAGACATGTTTTAGTATTTTTATTGTCTTAAGCAATAAGCAAATTGAATGAATGGCTGAATTTGCTATCAGAATATTAAAGTTTCTGAATTGGTTTGTGAAAATTGTTATTTACTTGTGCACAGGTATCGATGGTTGTTCTTTATTAATCCTAACTACTATGGTTTCTCCTCAACTGCTTATCTACTGTTGAAGGAGTTTGACTCAAATTGTGCAGGTAATGAACTGGAGTGTTATGTCTCTACTGGTGACTACACATTGACTCAGTTCAATTTCAATGAGGCTAACCCTGCTCTACATGTGATGGTGAGTTAGCAACATTTTACAAAGCAAGACTGTTACTGTGTGTGATGATGGCTATTCTTTGTACACTAAATTACATTATGGTCAGGGGGAAATCATAGATGTTATGAAAACTACTTATTCCAATTGTTCCTCAGCAAGAAGATGATTTTTTATTTATGCTGGTGGTAATAATGATTCCCGCGAGTAGCTGGTTAGGATTTTGGTGACTGTGCCAGCAAACACTTGCCACAAAACCACATTCCATCACATAACAACAAGGTGTATTACAGAAAATGAAATAGATAATCCGCATTTTGTAATTTGTATTACAAAGCTATAATAAACAAGTTATCAATTTTAATGGCAATATTAGCAAAGTTATATAAAACTTTAAGCTGTGATAGTTGAAAAAGTGAGATAATTTATATACCTGGCTTTTTCACAGGCCAAGTCATACAGACCGTAATTCACTTTCTTTGCTATAAAAACAAACTTTTGCAAAAGATCAAGATTATCTTTTGTAATAAATAGAGCAGTCATTCATGTAAATCATACAAAATATTTTTACACAATTTTGTTATAATGAAAACATTTTACACAGAAATGAAGCAAATTCCATTACATACAGTACAGAGTACATGAACTAAAATATTACCTATTACTGTATATTGATGTTTAAAAATGTTCACAGTTTAAGGTGATCACATTCATCATTTCTATCCTTTTCACAGATCTTGTTTCTCATGACTATCTGTTATTTGATCCTGGCTTTTGTTGCAATGAAGATCAGACACAGCAATAAGTGTTTTATTTTTCGAAGACTTCATGGAGTGTTTTCCAGGTAAAATTAAATAAGGATTTATTAATGGTAGTTCACTAATTGCGGTGGTACCATAGTGAAGGATAATACATACAAATTGTGTCAGATATAATTGTAATGTTGTTATTCACTTTAGGGATAGAGTTACAGATCTAGAAAAGTGGTCATTGCCACACACTGATAGCATGCATCCAGTAAATGGTGACAAACAACATGTAGAAATTGAACTTGGAGAGTTTCGTACCAACAATTCAGGCACTGGTGATGCAAAAGATGATGATAGACTGCATTTTGAGTTGGATAAGCCACAGCTGGGTGTTACCAGTCCTTCAAAAAATGTACTTGCCCGCAGGAAAAGCAGCAATGAAAGTCACTACAGCATAGTCAGCAATGATGATCAGGAAATTAGGGCAAATACAAAAATGGAGATGAAGGAGGATGAACATTCACCTCAGCATTGTACCACCATTAATGACAATGACTTAAATGACTCTCAAATACAGTTGGAAAAACTGTTGTTCCCGCCAACCACATCAGACTCAGACAGTTCTGAGTCTTCTGGAAAACACAAAGACTTAAGTAATGTTCCAGCAGGCAATGCTGTTAAGATCAACCCATTTGTTAGAGTTCATTCCTCAGGTGAAGTGTTGGACTCCAGTAGATCAGTCAGATTCGGTCAACAAGAAGATAGCTTTGATAAAGAAAGCAACTTTAGGGCACCCACTGGTCAATCCAGAATGATATATGCTCAAAAACAACAGTCGAATTTTCTTGATGAGAATGAGCGCCATGAGATTTGGAAACCCAACAAAGCCAAAACAAGAAGACTGAGTTTGCCTGTACAACCAATTCAAAGTCTTTCACCATCACCACAGACATTGCATCCATCATCTTATGACCAGCAGGATGAAACTACATCTCCTTCTGATAGCCGATCTCCATCACCGATAATGACAAGTAAGGATCTGCGGTTGAGACAGCAGCAACTGTTGGAACGCATAGCATTAGCTCGTGAAGCATCCAAAGATCAAAACAACACATTGTTATCCCATATAAATGACCATGATACTCCATACAGCAAGTTTCAGAATTTGGTAAATGCTGCATTAGCCCAAAAGCAGTTTCCCTTAACATGTCCAGAGAATGCAAAGCTAAAGTGGAAGAAGGCAGTTATCCTATCACGAGACACCTCAAATATAGTCAGACCATTAACTGCTGTTAAATTAGCAAGCAAACAGCAGTTAATCAAACGTGCTTCAAAAGACCAAGGAAGTACCGAGAAGCCATTTTTAGGCACCACCCCTCAATCAAAATCAGAGTTTCAACTGCCATCCTCCTCACCTTCTAAAATACATACATTGCAAGGCCATGTCACCTATGCGTCAATAAACACCAGACCACCATTTGAGGATTTTAGTGAAGGGAAGACTAAGTTGATAAACCAGGTTTCCTTGCACAATACAGATACGGCATCTATGAATAAAATAGCTGCACAATCTATTCAAGAGGAAGCAGGTATTTCAGTTGATATTATTAACAACAGTAGCAATGATGACTTGGGCAGTGATAGTGATGCTGCAGATCTGGATGAGTGCAACAGCAGTACTGGGTGTAGTTGGTCTGGCTATGATACAACATCTACTACTGTCACTTGTACTCCAATATCAGATGATGTCAACAGAACTTCACATGTTAAGTTTACCAGATCAACTTCACGTAATGCTGGCCAGTGTTCACCTGTTGCAAAACATTTTTCTGCATTTCATTCAAGGAAGTCTCAACTTTCTGATAACTTGTCACCACCCAGTATTGAAGTGGTTGACAAACTACCAACAAATTATCAGCCGTATTCCCATTCTGCCAATTCAGGGATTAGTAGTTCCAGTATGGTTAATAGAAAAACTCGTTCTAGAAGTGCAGCATCCAAATTCTACAACCCGAAATCTAGCCAAATTATTGCTGACAGTAATAATACTGAGGTGAAAGTCACTGAAGATCATTTTAAAATGGCCACTAACTCTCACAGAAATATCCACCATCTGATTGTAAGTGCCACTTCTGTATTACCTCAGGTGGACAACTCAACTCCACCATCACCTTCTGAAGACAAAACTCAAACTGCCTACTTTCCTCACATGTCCAATGAGGTCACTTCTATGTATGCTGGTCAAAAAGAACACAGGCACAATGAAAAAGTCACCACTCCACAGTAATCATAAGTATTATTACAATAATTGTATATTATCAACTATTGTTTGTTATTTTAAGTAAATATATACATTGTATTGTATCCTTACTGTTGTGTTAAATAAAATACCATTACATTTCTGGGTTTTGAACTGTGTATAAGGGGTTGTTGTTTGAAGAAAATGCTCACAGCTTATATAGGAAATAAGCTCTGGTTACAGGTGAGCATTAAATGAGCATTGGACAATGTAATTCTATTAGGTGTGATTGTTTACATGTACTAAGTGTCTATCATACCTGCAATTACCACCTAAAAAGTGGTGATACAATTCACACATTAAAAACTGTGTGTCTATTGATATCTGCTGAGTGGAGTAGATAATATAATATATTGTTTAGTTTGCAGGTTTATTTTGTTGTTAACTGAAGACCTTTACAGTGGATAAGACTGTTTCATTCAGAATTCAGGTAATAATAATATTATGAAACAAAGAGTGTAGCTATAGACTAAGTGATACACACAAATGGTACTGTAGATTGATAGACAGATGATATAGATACTGTAGATAGATGTATAGATATGTAGGTAGATAGATAGATGGATAGATAGATAGATAGATAGATAGATAGATAGATAGATAGATAGGTAGATGGATAGATAGATAGATAGATAGATAGATAGATAGATAGATAGATAGATAGATAGATAGATAGATAGGTAAGTTAGTAGATAGACAGATGATAGATCTACATATGTGACCGGGCCTGCGAAAACAGGACATGTGGGCACAAACTACACCCCATCACTCTACAGGTCATCTCTCAGTACTGAAACAAAATATTTGTATTCTGCAACTTGCATCATAATGCTAATTAAGTATAACGGCCAAAACTTGCATCGCCATAGCATAATAATACAAAAAGTTATGAGCGATGAAAGTTTTTAAAAGTATATAGGCAAAAATCATGTGCCCACATGCCCTATTTTTACAAACCCAGTCACATATAGGTGATAGTTATAGCTGCAGTTTCCCGAACATCATTGCTTGCCATGTTTGCATAATAAATAAGTAAACAGAATATGCATCAAGGATCCTGTATGCAGTACACTACACACACCTTAGGGCCCAGTTAGGGGGGCTGTGTTGCATTGCTTATCGTTAACCAAAAGTATTGTTTATCTCGACTATAGTCTGATATCTACATGCTATGAGAAATCCAGTAAAGAGCATTTTGTTTTTGGTGTTGTTCAATAAGATTTTATATGCTGAGTCACTGCTATGGAGGTTTGTGGATAATGAAGATGCTTTGTGCAACGATTTCACACAAGCTGGGTACTATCTTCATATCAACACACTATCACAGAATTGGGTGGTGTTTCTTGAAGGAGGTGGAGCATGTTACTCACCAGAAACCTGCAACATGAGGTGCACCGATCATCTACAATATTTTGGTGGTGAAGACATCACACAAACATTTGATGTAACTAGGGCTTGGAATGAAAACATTGGAAACACACAAAATACTATTATATCACCTTTCATGACTTCCATTTTCAATTTGACTAATGGCCAGAACACTGAAATTGAGGGAAAAGATATTTTATCCACAGACTGTAACATTAATCCAGACTTCTGTGACTACAACCATGTCCTTATACCCTATTGTAGTAGTGACTTTTGGCTTGGAAATGATACAAGATATAACACTAGTGGCAATAATGACTTTGAATTTGCACCTGACATGCAATTCATCTTTAAGGGATTTGTAATATTTCAGAGTGTTATCCGTGAAACAATTCTAACCAACACAACAGGTACTGTGTTATTAGCTGGGTCTAGTTCTGGAGGAATTGGAGCACTAAACCATGCCAAGTGGGTGAAGGAATACTTGACAAATGCAGACATTAGGGTATTTACTGACTCAGCTTGGTTTGTAAACTTCCATGATAACCTCTTCCAAGCTTTCACATTCTTTGCCAACATTTCTGAGAATGCTACTGATGATGCAACTGACCAAAGTGAAACATCACTGTACATTGCACTCCGTCACCATGAGCCATGTAACTCAGTTGATTATGGGCCACCATGTTGTCTTCTGCCATATTGCATCATCAAAAATCCTGACTATTTTCCTAGTGAAATACCAGTGTTAGCTGCATTCAGTATCTATGACTTCTATCTGTTGGCCCCTTCTCTTTCAGGAGTGGAACCCTACAATGCACCAGAGACTTCTTTTGAGCTGAATTTTAACAACAGAGAGCAAACAGAACCAGTTGGGTTAAACTTTAATTTCCTACGAATAATTGGAGAATATGGTGGTGTAATGAATAGTACACTAGACATCACATCTCACCAATCATCTCATCTCAGTTATTATGTTACTAGTTGTCTACAGCATATCTACCTGGCTACCTCATCATTGTGGGGTGAAGATGGATGTATGAATATGTATGAGTTCAACAACAATATTGCAATAAGGTACAGTTTCTATCTTTAGTACTTATGATGTTGCTTTGTCCAACCACCTGTGTAGTTAGTTTAGTCTATAACAATTATAACATGAGTGATTGTTATTAGACTATCAAATGTTACACAAGAACATAAAGTATTGTACATAATTATGTTTACCAAAAGCAATAGATTATATCAATCCACACCAATCCAAAGTATTATCACTTGTTAAAATTGATTCAGAAGTAAAATATTATAAACAAATCCATGAAGAATCTGATGCATGTGATGTACTATACTTTTGAATCAATTGAAAAAAGTAAACATTTTTAAAAATTTCTAGTGTATGCTAATATGGACTGAACCAACTGACAGTTATATACTTTAACATAATACCTACATATACAATATCAGGAGACCCTTTTATCAACTAAACTTTCTTATAAAGATATACGTACTCCATTCTACAGTAATTTATGAAGAAGTCTGTTATTAATTGTGACCTGGCCTGCGAAAACAGGGCATGTGGGCACAAACTACATTCCATCACACAACAGGTCATATCTCAGTCCTGGAAGAAAATATTGCCATTCTGTAACTTGCACCATAACGCCAATTAAATGCTTAATGTAAGCTGCAAATTGCATTGCCATAGTGTAATGGTATAAAAAGTTATGAGTGATGGAAGTTTGAAAAGGTAGGCAAAAATCATGTGCCCACATGCCCTATTTTTGCAGGCTCAGTCACAACTTTAGAATACAAAAATATACATGGACATAATTCTACTTGTTTACTCAATAGTAAAGGCAATGTGTGAAAATATCATTAGCACCTTATTTGAATATTCCAATTGGTTTATTATTGCCAGATTTTTTATAATAAAATCATTACAATTATTTATAAAGCTAATAGCACTTCTACAACAATAAAGTGATTCATCAAAGGTATACCTATGAAGTATTAAGGTTTTTAAAACTGATAAACACCAGCAACCCTTTGTACAAGACTTCTAACACTTTATTAAATCCTACTAACACATTCTCATCAGTAAAAGTGCTTCAAAGCTTTCAGCAGAAGCCATTATAGCCTCACATACCTTTAAGTTGACTTTTATCTTAGCCTTTGATCAATATAAGGAATACCAGTATACAATACATTCACTGTATGGTGGGCATAAGATACTTATGGTTTTTGGGTTGAAAGGCAGGAAAATTACACAGTACATACATAGTTACATGTATATAGCTATAGAAAAACGGTCTGTAAAATCAGTGGAAAGAGATTTGACTGTGTCACATTAACTATCAGCAATTATTTTGTAACTATTTAAAAACTTTATGAAATTGATGTGGGAAGTAGGCTAGGAATTGAGATTTTGATATCACCAATATGCTAATTTTATGGATCTAGTTTTTCTTAGATTCCTTGGCAAGTAAATCTTGCTGAACAGATTCAATAATGAATGCTAATAGGAATGATGGACTTATTCTGGAAAATTCGTTGAGTGAATGAAGCTAGCTATAATATGCACTTTTAATAGAACAGACATAATAGCTATTACTTTTGCTATGAGCCTGTTGAAAACTCTTTAAAATGTTAGCAAAAGTAGCATATCGTAGCTCTTCTCTTTAGATTATAGTGACTGTACATCAATATACCTTTATAAAGCTTATTACTTTTTATTTTGCAGGCATACTGTTAAACAAGGCCGTTGGATCACATTTAAACTAACACAGTTATCTAGCACATCTGGTGATCTTCAGCACAATGTATCACTGCGTGATGCCATTGGTATTTGGTTAGATACTGCTAATTCAACACATCCTGTAAGATTCAGAGAAGCTTGCTTTGTTAGTCACTGCAATGACCTATGTCCTGAGGATATTGTGTTCATGCAAGATGACTCATTCCTCTGGGAACACCAAGCAGAAATTCTTACGTACTGTTGCATAATGATGGTGACATTGATATGCTTTACCATTAAAGGAATGTTCAGCTATTGGCACATGAAATTATTACATAAACAGAACCAGTTTTTGCAAGAAATAAATAATGCTGAAACCACAAATGCTACTTACCAGGTACGTAAAAGAGTACAATAAAATGTTCAATAATTAGCTAGCTGTAATGTTGTTACATGTGTTATTGTCTGCTCAAATTTATTGTTGTGCACATGAGGTTTTGACACCTCCTTAACTTGCAATAAATGCATGTATATTGTAGTATTATTGTACATGCATAATTCACCAGCACAATTTATTATTAATTTTATTTTGCTGGTACAAGTACGTATGTGGACAATTTACACAGATGTAGGAATATAACCCAGAGCTATGAATAATACTAAGATACTATTCTTAATGGTAATGCTGTCAGACACTTATGAAATGAAATCTCATTATAACAAACAGCTTTATGAATAGAAAACTATTTGAAGCTATATAGCACTGTATCAATGGTCTATAATACAGGCATTATTGGTGTGACATAAATTTGTAAATGATGGGTATCTCTCATAAATAAAATAGTGGATATTTTGAGCACTGCATTCATACAATTATGTGACCGGATTTATGAAAAAAGTCTTTCACACGTCTAATTTACCAGCAATGATGATTCATAACTTCAGAAAGAAAATAGCTATTGATTAGAATTTTTGGTTAGTAATCCACACTAACATACTGTAATTTCCTTTTAATTATTTTTGTGCAAAAAATTTCGTGATAGAAAGTTTCTTGTAAAATTATTTTTGTATGATTTACATGAATGACTGTTCTATTAGTGTAGCTCGATCTTGTATTAAACTTTTTGTGTATGAAATTTTCATACAAATTTTTCATACAAAAATTATTTTACAATGAAAAAAAAGCTAATTATGATAGCTAGTGGATGTTATGAGTTTCTTGAACTCTAAGTTCATAGAATTGGATGTGGTGTAAGACCTGTTTTCCATATTCAGGTTGCATTGTGTATTTGTACAATTCATACTGTTTTTGTTGCATATGTATGTGTATACTAGTTTCCAGAATGTAAGGACAAGATTTCTATTGCTTGTTTGGACCTTTCTTATTCTGTACCCTTCAACTACAAGAAACACAAGTCAGATTATGATGTCATGCCGATGGTACTGCATCATGACAACACTACTGATGACTACACTGAAGAGTACATTGAGGAAGATGATCCATACACGTGTCATGGTGACGATGAGTCAATGATTGACCCTGAAAGAACACATTCTCCTAATAGTACATCAGGTGAGCTGTACATATGTATCTACAATACACCATTAATTTTATTATAAGATATTATACATTCTGTACAAGCTGGAGGAATGCTACACTAGTTAATATGTAGCCAAATGCAAACATTTTGCAATAGACTAATTTCCTTTCTCAAGCATTGCAAGTTTACTATGCCACTTAGCTACCGCACATTTTTCAACAATAAAAAAATTCACTGTTACCATGCAAATTTTTGAAGAGTTTTCACAAGTTACATAATAATAAAAATACCTTTCAAGGGGATTATTAGATGATAACCAGTTACACTGGGTGATGTTTAAGATGGTGTGTCAATTAGCTACATAATCACAACTATCTCAGTGTTCAGGTACTGTGACATGCACAGTTAGTGGCACAGTTAGTGGTACAGTTAGTGGCACAGTTAGTGGCACCTCAGCCAGTCAACAAACTTGCATCGCAATGTTGCTGATGAACGTTTAAGTGCACTAGCTACTATTAGCAACATCAACAGTATTATTGGTACTGCTTTGGCTACCAGTATGGTTTGATTTTCTCAGATTTGATAGATTGCTCTTCCAACTTCCCCCACCACAAGGACAACTAAAGTAGGCCAACAGAAGGAACCATTAGACATAGTAACATTCCAAGTTAAAAGATTCTAAGTCAGCACCAAATTTGGTGTTTATTCAGAGTAGTATTAATTTTTGAAATTATGAATATGTTAGATTGTGGGATAGTTGTTCAGTCTTTACATTAAAGTAGTGAGTTGTGTGCTGGCTTAGGAAAAATTAGAGACTGTGATAAGAGACTGAGAAGTTCTTAAAGTAATGTTGGGATAATGAGCAGCACTTTTATAAAACTAAACACTCTTACTATAACTGTTAGCAAAATATAAATTTTCAGGACTCCAAGTGTTTTTATAATACTTATAATAAGCAATTCACCAATTATTAATATTATACTTTGTCACCTCTACAGTGAGTGGTTACCACAGAGACAACAGTGATAAAGACCAAACTGAATCACTTAATAGTAACTCTCCTCTGCTGAAAGACAACAGTGATCTATTTTCATTCCCCAATATTGTACAACGATTTATTGGAAACATGAGGAGTAACAATGAGAGTATGATTACAAAAGCTAGGGAGAAGGTGAAAATGATATTGAAAGGAGTTTCACTCTACTTTAATCCTGGACAACTTATTGCAATTATGGGTCCTTCAGGTAAGAATATATCTAGTGCTAGTTTATGTGTAGTGTAACATTTGGAGCAACTGCTCACAAAACATTACAACTGTCTTTCAAATAGCACCTCTTTTAGTATGATTTTATGTGCTACTATTGTACACTTCCAAAGAAGTAATATTCATTTTGTGCTAGTTGTCGTAAGGCAAATTTAAAGTGAGACACAATCCATTCTACTGCTCAGGCAACTAAAAAATGTTTTAGACTAGTATATAGAGTCTAAAGTGTTTGAATTAAGGTTAGAAATGTAGCAATTATGCTGGTATAATTTTTGATATGCATAGGAATCAAGACACACTTTAGTGTGTCGTGCGGCCCAAGAAGCCGGCGCGCAACACCCGCGAGTATATTGACAGAAAGAAAGAAAACGCAATTTTCGCACCTCCGTAGCTCTGTGCTGCCTTGATGAAACAAGACGATTTTGCTGTGGACACTCCCTCCACCTTCAGCACTCCACATTCCAAATTAGAGCGAAATCGCTTCAAGCGTTCCCGAGATATGCGACTTCAAAAATTGGCTTAGTTTCTTCGTGTTTTTTCTTCTTATTTTTCTTCCTCTTTTCGCACACTTACAAAAACTGCTATAAAACGCGAACGCCATGTCCGATTGCCTTGAAATATGGCACACAGAAGGGGGGTATAAAAGCGCATCTCTGTACCAACTTTGGCTAGGATACAATAAACAAGAAAAGAGTTATGATCGATTATTCACGAAAAATAACACCAATATGTTGTCACGCCTACAGGGTAAACCTCGTATGGGAAGAAGCTGAAAATCGGTGGGTGAATAGGTTAACTATTGAACCTAAAACCGTTTGTGGTTTGAAAGAAATCGAGCTAAAAACCAGGAAGATACAACGAAAAAACCAACAGTGTGTAACAATTACGCAATCGAGATTAGGTAATAAAAAACGACTACTTGCCACGCCTACCAGATAAACCGCTTGGGGTAATGCTTTGAAAATCGCTGTATAGTTGGAGTAATCATCTTAGAAAGGCTCTTCAATGGTGTAGAAGAATCAGACTTAAAGCCACGGAGTTATAACACGAAATCCAACTTGGTGCAGCAAGTGCGAGATCGAGATACTCTAATAAAGCAGTCATCCTAATAGAGCAGTCACTCTGAAGAGAATTCAAGAGATCAGCTAGAAACAAGTAACCTGTATAGAGATCAGCTACAAACAAGTCACCCTGTAGAGAGATCAATAATTCACTCTGTAGAGAGATCAATAGAAGAAGTTACCTTGTAGAGAGTTCAGCTACAAAGAAACCATCATGTAGAGAGTTCAGCTACAAGCAAATCACCTGTAGAGAGTTCAGCTACAAACAAATCTCCCTGTAGAGAGATCAGCCAGAAGAAGTTTCCTTGTAGAGAGTTCAGCTACAAAGAAACCATCATGTAGAGAGTTCAGCTGCAAACAAAACACCTGTAGAGAGTTCAGCTACAAACAAATCTCCCTGTAGAGAGATCAGCTAGAAGAAGTTTCCTTGTAGAGAGTTCAGCTACAAACAAATCACCCTGTAGAAAGATCAGCTAGAAGGAGTTACCTTGTAGAGAGTTCAGTTACAAAGAAACCACCATGTAGAGAATTCAGCCACAAACTAGTGACCTTGTAGAGACATCAGCTAAAAGAAATTACCTTGTAGAGAGTTCAGCTGCAAATAAACCACCATGTAGAGAGTTCAGCTGCAAACAAATCACCTGTAGAGAGTTCAGCTACATGCAAATTTCCCTGTAGAGAGATCAGCTAGAAGAAGTTTCCTTGTAGAGAGTTCAGCTACAAACAAATCACCCTGTAGAAAGATCAGCTAGAAGAAATTACCTTGTAGAGAGTTCAGCTACAAAGAAACCACCATGTAGAGAGTTCAGCTTCAAAGAAATCACCCTGTAGAAAATTCAGCCACAAACAAATTGTCCTGTAGAAAGATCAGTTAGAAGAAGTTACCTTGTAGAGAGTTCAGCTACAAAGAAACCATTCTGTAAAGAGCTCAGCTGCAAACAAATCACTTGCACGGAATTCAGCTACAAACAAATCACCCTGTAGAAAGATCACCTAGAAGAAATTACCTTGTAGAGAGTTCAGCTACAAAGAAACCACCATGTAGAGAGTTCAGCTTCAAAGAAATCACCCTGTAGAAAATTCAGCCACAAACAAATTGTCCTGTAGAAAGATCAGTTAGAAGAAGTTACCTTGTAGAGAGTTCAGCTACAAAGAAACCATTCTGTAAAGAGCTCAGCTGCAAACAAATCACCTGCACGGAATTCAGCTACAAACAAATCACCCTGTAGAAAGATCAGCTAGAAGAAATTACCTAGTAGAGAGTTCAGCTACAAAGAAACCACCATGTAGAGAGTTCAGCTTCAAAGAAATCACCCTGTAGAAAATTCAGCCACAAACAAATTGTCCTGTAGAAAGATCAGTTAGAAGAAGTTACCTTGTAGAGAGTTCAGCTACAAGGAAACCATTCTGTAAAGAGCTCAGCTGCAAACAAATCACCTGCACAGAATTCAGCTACAAACAAATCACCCTGTAGAGAGATCAGCTAGAAGAAGTTACCTTGTAGAGAGTTCAGCTACAAACAAATCACCCTGTAGAGAGATCAGCTAGAAGAAGTTACCTTGTAGATTGTTCAGCTACAAACAATTCATCCTGTAGACATACGTAGCAGCAAGAAGAAGTCACCTTGTAGAGTGTTCAGTTACAAAGAAACCACCATGGAGAGTTCTGTAATAAATATATGTATTATATATATAATTTGTACATTTACTGATAAAATCAGAAATATTTAAAGTACATCTGCTTCATCTCTTCTTCTTCCTGTGGTAAAGAAAAAAAAAGACAGGTTAAAAAAGTCCCAAAGCCGGCCATAGGCCGGTTTTGGGGTATACAAACACAAAAAGAAAAGAAATCTAATCCAAAACAGCCAAGCTATAAAAAAAACAGTGCGGCCCTCAAAAAGGCTATGGTGAAAAAAGATGTGAAATCCAAGGTGGCGGCCAAGAAATGGCTGTGATGGTAGGTTAATGGTAAAAGTTTTAATAACGGCAATTTAGGTGAATTTTTTGCCAAGACCAAGTGGCACAAAAATTCACTTGAATTGTTGTTATTAAAATTTTTACCATTAATCTACCATCACAGCCATTTCTTGGCCGCCACCTTGGATTTCACATCTTTTTTCACAATAGCCTTTTTGAGGGCCGCACTGTTTTTTTACAGCTTGGCTGTTTTGGATTAGATAGGGAATTACACCAGCATTTTGAAGTAATTTTAAGCTTAAGAAAAACTGTACAATTACAATTTTATTTGAAAACACTTTAATAGAACAGTCACACAGTTACACTACTCTAGTAAAGCAGACACATATAGATTGATTGGGAAATGAAGTTCTCTACTATAGCAACTAGACAAAACTATTAGAAGCTAATACATCAATGCATATACAATTGGAAACTCTTGATCTGGGAACATTGATTTACAGTACTCATATGTAATTGGAAATGTTTCCCCTAACCTCCACCGTTTTTTGTTAACTAATTGAATACTTCATTTATCAAGGCTTTACAGCTGAAGGTCTGTAGGACATTTGGTCCTACAGCCTGTTTAAAGATGTTATATAAAGTATGTTCAGAAAGGAGAAAAATCCACGGCAGCCTCGAACACGCACCATCTGATTTACACTCCAACGCTTAAAGGAGTCTGACAGGTGGTCAGGATTTTTCCCCTTGTCAATCTCATGTATATGTATCCATAGGAACTCTAGAGAGGACTTATTATCTCAAAGTACCCAACGTAAAGCCAAATGGACATTGGTTTATTTTTAAGGCTTTACGGCAAAAAGTGCTAAAGGTCTGTAGGACATGTGGTCCTACAGCTTCTTTAAAGTTGTTACATAAAGAATATCCCACATTACATTCACTAATAATTTTGGCACCCACTCTTGATATATAAGTGCCTACACACATAGCATTAATGTATTTTATTAGTTTAAACATATATACATGTATGCCATTTTGTTGTACTGAATAATTCCTCCAATTTTTCATCTACAGGTTCAGGGAAGACAACATTTCTTGATCTAATTACCGGTCATAGAAAATATGGCAATAGAAAGGTAAACCACACTGTTTGCTTCAAGTTGTGTCAATTGACATCACAAATTGGGAACATTAAATTAAGAACTTATGACAATGTTTGGCTTGCAGTCAAGTACCTTTCTTATTACAGGCTACCTGCAAGGGCAGTAGTGACTGGGCCCACATGCCCTACTTTTGAAGGTCTGGTCACATTTAGCAATGCCACAACATGTTGTTTTAACTTTGAAATGATTAATGCAATAATAATAATAATCAATAACTGTGACCGGGCCTGCAAAAATACAGCATGTGGATGCATAAAATTAGCCTAATACAGGTATTTTATGGCTCATAACTTTTGATACGATTAAGCTGTAGCCATGAACTGTTCGGCACCTATTTCTCACTTCATTGGCTTTATAATGCAAGTTATAGAATGCAGATGTTCTATTCTTCTACTGCCCGTTGAGTGACAGGGTGTAGTTTGTGCCCACATGCCCTATTTTCGCAGGCCCGGTCACAATTATTGGAAAGTAAACAAATAGATAAGATGATGTTTCTTCTCTTGCATGCTGAGACTGAACATGCTTGAGCTACAGATGAAAAACAGTGGCTTCAAAGTTTTGTAATTTGCAAATTAAACAGATGGAGCATGATTGGTCTCCCTCTCAGATTCTATAGCTACTCACGTCCTTCCTTTTCTGCTATCTCTTTACAGGGGAGCATATTTATTAATGGACACAGACTGGATGATATTACAGACTGGTATATAGCCAATACTGGTTATGTACTACAACTAGCAATGCCTTATTATGAGGAACTGACTGTGAGGGAGAACCTGACACTAGATGCCCAGATGAGACTATCCTTCTCTATAAGAGAAATATTTGAACGAATTGAACAAGTCATGAATGAGGCAAGTTAAGCTAATTACTGTATAATTTTATAGTGTTGGTCCACAGTAAGTTAACAGTGTGAAAGGGGAAGCCATACGTGCCTCAAAGAAAGAATTCAAAAAACAACATAATTCAGATGTTAGCCATAATATAACGTGATTTTGTTTCCTTACATGCTTGGACACTACGGTAGGTAGGGATGCGGCGATTATGTCGGCATAATTTCAGGCATAATAGATATGTGTGGGAATCAGGAATTATGCTAGCATTTTGAGGTGATTATAAAGCTTTAACAGTAGGAAACTCTGCAGATTGCGCAATTCCGTTAAAATAATCGAGATACTTCAATAGAGCAGCCATTGAATATTATTTACTCTATTAAAGTAGTCACATTGAAATGAAATACTCTAATACAGCAACCAGCTAAAGAATTCAAGACTATTTGAAGCTTAAAGATACAGCAATGAACTGGCAATATTAGCCAATTATGGTGGCATAATTTTGGGAATAATGGGTAATTCTCAAAAGCATAATAGTTGATTTTTTTTAGCACTGCTCAAAAGCATAATGCTCAATTTTTGGAGCATAATAACCTCATGTCTAACAGTAGGTAATTTATTTTGAATCACTGCAAATCTAAAAAATAGTGTTAGTGATACAGATGTGCTGCAGTATGTATAATAGCAGATGAGCTGTTAGTATGACAGAGAAGTGTGTTACAGACTCTCATGCTTTCTGTACAAAAATAAGCACTCATGTGCACTTTTGACAGTGGATTCCGACCAGGAGTAAAATGATAGGCTTGATCCAACACTTCCAATTTGAAAGATTAACTACTTGTATAAATGCAAACACAATAGACAAATGATTATACTTTGCAACACAACCGATATTAACATCATGAAAACTCTTTCCATTACTCCTATACAGACTGGTCTACAAGAACTAGCTGATATTGTAGTTGGTGGTACAGTTGGTCCAGGACTAAGTGGTGGACAGAAGAAGAGGTTGACCATAGCTCTACAATTGTTGAGACTACCAAGTGTCATCTTCCTTGATGAACCTACTTCAGGTACACATCACCTAACACATTGATATGTTACATGTTTTGTATAGGTCTGGACTCAGCCTCATCATATGAACTACTAACCTACTTGAACAAATTGGCTGGATCACAACGAACTGTCATCATGACCATCCATCAACCTCGTATGGAGATCTTCCATATGTTCACCAGATTAATAATGTTGTGTGAAGGAAAGGTCCGGAGTGTGTCTGTGTGTGTGTGTGTGTGTGTGCTTCCTTTGATGTACTAGTGATTACAACCAAAACAGTGTCCCTGCACGTCCTGTATTATGTGCAAGTTTTGAAAACAGTACGTTTGCTAAACCATTGATTACTCCCATTTAAACTCATAGTCTTTGAGACAGCTGCTTCAGTTGTCTCAACAGTGTATATGATATCCATTATGAAGGACACTTGCACTTCACACTACTAAATTACGTCTCCATCTTCCAATCCTATACAACTTAAGTAATACAGCGTCTTTAAAACTACAGCAACCTCAAAAGTCTCTGTTAGAATGATGCAATAACAAAGCTCTACAGTATATCGCTTTCATAATTTAATTTGAACACTATATTGTTTGTACCTTGAAGATGCTACCTTTTGTCATATTACTATAGTAGCAGATGACTTTGCAGGTTTATAGACAAATGGTTAATTGAATGTATTGTGTACTTTACATGCTATAGGTACGTACACCTCAGTATCCTGTCATTCTCTTTACAGGTGGCTTACCATGGTACTCCCTTCAAGGCTTATGAAGTGTTTATCACAGCATTGAAGGCTCAGTACTTAGAGAAAGGACTTGTACTACCACAATTGGAGGATCAGAATCCTGCAGGTATAATGAGTTTTAATGAGGTTTACATTTATGGATAAGGAAATTGTAGTAAACAAAAACAGCTGTGGTTGGTTAGGATATACACATGCACAAAGTAACTGTCGGCACGTGATCATTATCTGTCACCTCTAAATGATGTTTCTACTGCTCAAGCCTTTAGCCTGTTCCTTTTATTGTATGCATCCTGTATTGAACTGTTATACGTAGACAACCTATAATGGAACAAATAACCATTTCATCACCTCAAATTCAATTTCAATTATCAGTGAATAAATATTTTGTCCTATAAGGTCCATGGAATGTAAAGAAATTTTATATTTTATAGTAAATTACACAATCACTCTCCCCTTGTAGATGTTATTATGGACATGTTGGGTAACAGTAAGATGAGGGAGGCTATTAATTTTTACGATACTATGAAGAGTCTGGTGATCCTCAGGCTGTGGTTGAAGCTATCAATCAGTCACAGAAAATGATTACTACACAGAAGAACAGATGCCTCATTAATATGGTGCTTGGAAAGAGAAGGTACTTAATAAAATAATAAACGGTTGAATGCTAATTGATACTATATATAACTTGGCAGTTTTCTTTCAACCAGATGATCACATACACACATGCAACATAATATTATTAGTGCATGTCCAAAAAGGATATTTAGGATTACAAGCTTATACAATATCAAAACCTTACATTCAGTATGTGTTGTTACTTTATGTTGGGTATTTTATGGCAAAACAATCCAATGACGTGGGATGAACTACTAATCAAATCAACTGAAGAAAATTAATTTTCGTCTTATTTTAGGGAGTTTCAAGATCAGGGATCAACATTTGTCAGGATGGCAGCACTAGAAGCTAGAGCAAAACTCAGAGCAACTATTCCACAATTAGCCTATCTACCCACTATCTTTTTCTCATATGGATTCCTACTTGGTTAGTGTAATTTTTAATTAAGGGGTGATCATAATTTTAAACTGTTGCAATTTGGGCTGTAATACTTTGTTTGGAATGTTGTATATACACTGGGTTGACAAGTTTAGTTAGCCATTAAGTAAACTGCACAGTCGTGTGCTGTAATTCACTGTATTTTTTGGAAAAAAAAATCATTATTTTAATGATAATTTTCTTAATAAATATTTTCACATGATTTACATGTATGAATGTTCTATGGAAATTCTGCTAACTTCAGTTACTAACTAAATTACTGTTTTCTTAGAGTTATAGAGTTTTTCCATTATTGAGTCTGCTATTTTGTGTCTGTTCAGTGCAGTACAAATAAGTGTATGTACTAGGCTTCACCGTTGACTGCATGAAAATAATAGGGGAGCTGTGAAATAATGGGTGTGTTTCCAATACTATATATATACCATGATATTCATTTTATGATTTAGTTATTTCATACAACTTATCTAAACAACAGGTACAGTGTATCTTCAGACGACATCAGCTTTACTGGTTGTGTCAGGATTTTGTGTGTACTCCTTGGCCAGTTCTCTCTTCATGTTCCCCATTATGCACAAGTATTACTCTCAAGCTATCACAGTAAGTTAATTGTGTGTAAAGCCACTGTAGAATGACCCAAATCTGCAAAAAGCAGTCTTATATCCTTTCCAATTACATGTACCTGGCAACCCATAACTTGGCTTTTGAATAAGATGCCAACTTGAAAGGTGGTCACCTTATGCCTTTTATATAGCACCATACCTGCGATTACTTTTAAGACAACAAGTTAATGACATCAGGAGTTATTTGGCATGGAAAAAAATACCAATTTTCACAGATCTGGTCACTTGAGTGCTGCTACAGTGTTGGTTACACATAACACATTTACATGACTGCATGTTTAATGTTATAATATGAGCCCTATTGAAATATAGTATATAGTTGTCAGTTCTAATAGAGTATTTTGATCTTGATGTCTTCACTTGTAGATGGGCTCTGGCTAAAATAGGTACAGTACAGTATGTACAATAGTGCAATCTGAAGACACTGCAAGTGAACAGTACTAAAGATCAATGACAGAACATAATGCGGTACTTACAGATTGTTATATAAAACAATAAATCTGACATTAAACTCAACACACGTGGTACATGTAACAAAAGTCAAGCTAACTGCTATTGTAATATAAACACTGGTGTCTCCTAGCTTATATGCTTATATATTATGTAATTGTACCTTATACAGATTTATGAACTGGAGAACAGTGATGGAATTGGTCATTGTGCTGATCTTGTAATACAAGGATTTTCAAGATTTGTGTTTCTAGGTCCTTTACCAGTAGCAGTATGTGAAGGGATACTATATTTTCTGGTAAGTACGAGCCCAGCACATCTAATATTGAGTGGTCATGACTACATAAACACGTTTATTTAAAGAAATCCACTTTAGTATTTCTAAGGTAAAACATTTGCAGTGTTATGTGATAGTGAAATAACTTTAACCCTTTTACTTCACACTCTACTGCATAGAAATGGCTAACCATTACATGACAGATCAGACTTTACATTAGTCAGTGATACAAAAATGATCACTCAGTGATACTGAACTTAATTAATGTGTGAAATAGTTTCTAACCATAGAGCTAACTGCTCAAAACTAAATATAATGGTTATCAAAATCCTCATGCTAACAACATAAGCAATGGAGAAAAATTGTGTTGTAATGATTGAGAAATGAATTCAGCTTTCTTGAGCTTGAAAGAAGTAGCTAGTACACCAAAAATATAGATACTCTTATAGAGCAGTCATAGAGTAATCATACTGCATGTTACTTTAATAGAGCAGCCACATAAAAAATTATGAATGAATTTTGGAAAATCACCCATATGGGTGTGCATGAAATAATTAGAATTTCATGTTCAGTTGGTTGCTAATAAGAGCAGTACACAGTTTTAAAAATGTTTCAAGGATTTTCGTGTTATTTAAAGTATTGAGAATGGTTTAAACCATCAACAAGTCGATTTGCACTATAAAGTTTGCAATTTAATTATTAAATATTTTAGGCATCAAATGCATCCATATGGGTGATTTCCAAAATTCGTTCACATATGTGTTAAGATTTGATGGCTATGCCTTTGAGCTATAGATATATTATTAAATTGCATTTATGGCATTGAAACCATCAGATATAGCTACATAGGTAGCTACAAGTTCATTGTTATGTACAAATCATAATTTCACTGCTCTGTTTAAAACATATTTGCATTTATTATGTTATGGCTGCTAAATATTTTGTAGGTGATAATGGTGAAGTCATACAGTTTGGAGGTTTATCTAAAAGTGTTAGTTGTTAACATGGCTCTCAACCAGACATGGATTGCTCTACTGATATTTGTGCTATGTGCATTTCCCAGTATAGCATTCCGCTTGTCACCTGTGATTACTGCTATTACTGGGTTTGCTAGCGGTTTCTTCATTCCTCGAGACTCCATGCCTCCTTGGTGAGTTGGCGTATCATAAATACTTTGTTGTTATGTGTATTAAACGTTTTGTAATAAAAAATGTTGCTGCTTTTGACTAACTAAAGTAATTTTGAAATGGAAAATCCTCCATATTCAGACCTCTTAACAAAACACACACGTCCTGCAAATTGTTTCATGTGTAATGCATACGACTAATAGAAAAACACTAGGCAGCTGTGATTACCAGGATACTACCATAAACAAGTCCTAGAAATCTAGTACAGGCCACTCTCCTAGATATGATCGTAAATCTACAAGAGGCTGAGGCTGCACTAAACTTCATCATTGAAAATGAAGAGCAAGATATTGCTTTTGACCAGTAGCTATGGACAAGGACATAATGAATATATATTGATTTCCTTCTACTATGACAAAATGATGTAAATATAATTTTCTTGCTAAATGAATCAAGCTGCCATTATAGAATATAATTCATCAGATGAAATGAATACACACTACACACACACACACACATGCGCGCGCACACACACACTACACACACACACACACACACACACACACACACACACACACACACTACACACACACACATAAGGACCCACCGATTATGCTGGCATAATAATAAGCATAATAGGTGCTTAAAAGCATTGAGCATAATGCTAGCATAATAGGCAGAACACTTGTGTGCATTACCATAAATTCTTGCTTACCAAATACAAATCACAGAAAAAGATCGATATACTCTAATAGAACAGTCAGAGAATAATCAGACATCTGACTGTTCTATTAGAGTATATCGTTCTTTTCTGTGACATGCATTTTGACAAGCAAGAATTCAGAGTCTGTGCTTCGGAAACTTACTGTTTTCCCATAAAGTACAAATTTACTAGAAAAAAATGGGAACTGAGGTATAAATATTGAGCATAATTTGAGCATAATAGGTAAATATTGAGCATAAATTTAAGCATAATAGGCAAAATTTTGAGCAGTGCAGCATAGCATATATAATAGGTAAAATAATGAGCATAATCAGCGGGTCCCTACACACACACACTACATACACACACTACACACACACACACACTACACACACACACACATACTACACACAAACACTACACACACTACACACACACTACACACACACACACTACACACTCACACACACACACTACACACACACACACACACACACACACACACACACACACACACACACACACACACACTACACCACACACACACACTACACACACACACACACACACACACACACACACACACACACACACGCACACACACACACACACACACACCACACACACACACACACACCACACACACACACACACACTCACACATGCACACCTATCAATGTATATACCTCTATGTGCATGTATGTACCATGTGACAATGGTAACTCAACGTTTGTTACATATACACATGTTGTATGTGTACATACACATACGCACACACATGATAATTAAAAAGTTGTGCAAATGTACAGGATATTTAATCAATGACACTTTTTTGTGTTCAGGTATCGATGGTTATTCTTTATCAACCCGAACTACTATGGTTTCTCCTCAACTTCTTATCTACTGTTGAAGGAGTTTGACTCAAATTGTGCAGGTAATGAACTGGAGTGTTATGTCTCTACTGGTGACTACACATTGACTCAGTTCAATTTCAATGAGACTAACCCTGCTCTACATGTGATGGTGAGTTGTAGCTATACAGGAGAAATGGAATTTGTAGTTTAAAACATCTAAAATTTTCACCTACAGTGTAATAATTCAATATCCTTTCATTTAGTGTAAACACAGTATGGTATGTAGTTTGCTGTCACTATCATGTAGCCAGACAATGTAGTATTGATGGCGAGCCCTAAGTTGATGAGAACTTAGTGTTGTCTAAAATTAGATTGAAGTTTCACATCCTGGGCTGTTGTGGCTGCACATGCATGTTTTGGAGAAATCTAAGATCTAATGTTAAATTATGAATCCTTGTATATTTATTGATGATTGTATCTGTACACAGATTTTGCTAGTGATGACAGTCAGTTATTTATTGCTGGCTATACTTGCAATCTGGATAAGACATTCTGACATTCGTTCAGCACTTCGGAAACTTCATGATAAGCTTATCAGGTAACTGACATCTTTGTTGTTGATATATACTTTTAAGGTCAATAACATTAGGATATATTATTCATGGTATATAGTTATTCACTATAAAGTACTCCCTACAGCCTGGAGAAGCCAACCTCACACCTACAAGTTGGACTGCACCAGAAAAACGAGATTGAAGTGAACACACCCGAAACTGAAATGACAAAACTTAGTACCGCTTCAGTTGTCCACTTGGATGTCAATGCTGAAAATGATTACAGAGAAAGTCCCTCAATCAATACATCAGTCCACGGTCTTATTACAGATAACAGCAGCTACAGCAAGGATGGTGAAGACAAAGTTAGATCATCAAGCAAGAAAGAAATATCAGATGGTGCGACAGAAGAACAGCAGTTACCACAGTATGCAAACAGTTATAATATTGATTTAAATGAGTCTCAGCTACAACTAGAGAAATTTCTGTTACCATCTACTGATATGACTAGTAGAGGACTGGAGTCCCTGGACAGCTCCAAGCTTTTCACAAAACAAAAGAGCCTTTATAGAGAGGATACTGGCATTAATCCTACCATGCTGTTTGTCAAGCACCATTCATCAGGAGAAGTACTTCGTGTTTCCAAATTGGCTAGAAGAACCAAACCAGAGTATAGTCCATATTGGAGAAATGACACATGCAGTTTCAGATTATCTACTGGCCAATCCAGCCATCGAGCAACATCAGCAGTTATATCCACTAGGGAATTGCGCTTGAGACAAAAGCAGTTACAGAAACGGGTTTCCTTGGTTCGTAAGGTATCCAAAGATTGTAGTACTAAAATCTTACAGCAGGCATTACCTCAGAAAGACACTTATGGCACTCTTCAACAGGCCACGGTAGCATACAATACAAGAAAGAAATCTCAACAAAATGCTACATGTAACCAGAATCTGATGGACTGTGTGACCACCACTTCAGATAATACAAAGCAAAAACAGAGGACAGAAGTGCCTACAAATAACAAGATATCAAAGCTTAGAGCAACAACCCCTTTACTGCATGTCCCCTCAACTGATGATCAGCCTAACACTACATCAGAGGATACCACTCTAGCTGATTTCATTCCTCACATGTCTAGTGAAGTCACTTCAATGTTTGCTGGTCAATATGAACACAGGCATAATGAAAAGAGTTTCCAAAACAATTACCTTTGACTGGAATTGGTACCCATTATCAGTGTACATATGTTTTTGTTTCCCGAGTGTATTTCCCTGCTTAGTGTGTAACTATGAAGCTTTTCATTACTGATGGTAGCTATAAATCAAAAAAAATGCAATCTGGGCCTGATACAATAGGGCACATGGGCACACAGAATTTGACCACTTCTTCGAATTTTCATGCATCATAACTTTTTAGTTAGCTACTGTATGCAATGGTCATGCAATTTTCATTACATATTAAACATTTACTTGGCATTTTAATGCAAGTTACTGATGTAGATATTCTATCCCAATACGGAGATATAATGTGTAATGTGATGAGATGTAGTTTGTGCCCACAAGCTCTATTTTTGCAGGCCCAGTCACAAATTTTCTTGGTCACCTTCAATGATCCTGTGAAGTTTTTGCCATTATTATATGGCATTTAATAAGTAAACAGTAATTATGCTACTGAAAAGAAAATCTCCCTCCAACCCCGGGACTCAAACTGCAGACAACCTTACCCACAATAGTTTAGGTAATCCATGCTACAGTAAATCATTAGTTAATAGCTTTTGTAACTAAAATAGGCTTGCAATACAATAGACTTATAATATTAGTAGTAGCCATGCTTATAATAGGGTTGAAAAAGTCCACCACAATTATATATCACGATAATTAATGTTATTACAATATTATATGCTCATTAGAAAACCATTTTATATTCAAATGTACCAGTTTTGCTATGGCTTGTATTGTACTCCTAAGCTACGTATAAGCACTGCATAATTATTAAATGTGATTTGCTGCATTTGTGAGGCAGTTACATTAATAGTATTTTATTTTGTAAGCAATATATATATATATGTCAATTAAGACCTCGATCATGATGTGTGAATATAGCCTCAATATAAAGTTATTGTCTCATGCTTTTATTGCAATAGCAACGTATCATTATATTTCCCAAACCTACCCTGCCACTTTTACAATCAATGTGTGTTTTGGTCTAAATCAGAATTACAGTGAAACCTCACTTAGCGCGGATCTGCAAAAAGAGGTCTTAGCTATAGCCTTTCCACATTTCTAAGTTTGACAAGTCATAACTCATCATGTGTTAATCTATTGCCTACTAGTGCTATGTTAGGAGTGTAAAGTGACCAAATTTCAGTCTGGCACCATACTTACAAGTCAGGTTGTGGATTGCCAAGTACATGCAATTGAAAAGGCTATAGGACCACTTTTCGCATATCCGGTCACACATTAACTCTCACCTTACAGGATCATAGATCCTCCTGTAGAGAGTCCAACATGTTATTGGTGGTCTTGTTGTCATTAGACAAAATAAAATTGCTACTGTAATTAGCTAGAAGTTCTAATTGAAATAGAGAGGAGATGTACGTGACAGATCGGTTGGAAGACAATGCCAGAAAACTGCTAGTTTAATAACAGAGAAAGTTTACTACTGTGTTACAAAATGCAATTAATTAGTAATGTGTGTTTGTCACAGGCCGTGGTGTGAAAAGCCTGTGATAACTACCCATCAAAGTGGGTTGTTTATTTGGTACTATTTTCACCTCCACAGTGCTTCCGACATTTAGTTATGATGTAGTTGTTATGCACACATACATTAAACACTGCATACTCTATGTACACATCAGGTATAAGTTAAACTGTTAGCGATGCTATGAGCATTCAATAACATATTATACAGCCATCACAGCTGCTCATCTAAGCACCAGAATGATGGGGTGGAAACAGTGAGATTTAAAGGGTTCCATGATACTTTTTATGAAGTGTCCTAACTTACACAGACAAATTAAATTCAGTAAATATCTACAACCAGTTTAACTATCAGTCCAAAAACAATACCTATAGTGACAAACTCAAAGAAGTTTTAGCTAGCTGCTAGCTACCCCACTTTTGTGCAAAGCCACTTGACATTGATATGTTATCCTAGCACTAGCTATGATACTCATATGGTGCACCTATTTATACACCATAAAGCACTTCTATTATTATTATTATTTATGCATCTAAAGGCTTTGAATATTGACAGTCCACTAAGCTGTCACAATAATGTTCCTGGTAGGCAAACAAATTTAGCTCCTTGAGAAGTTAGCAATGAAAATAATAACATTTATATTTGCCTAGCATTGAATTACTTGTCCCTATACAATTATTGTTGTACTAGTGGTATTGGCTTGTATTTCTGTTGATGATATGAACAGCTAGTGCATGTAGTTTAGCATGAGGTTCACAAAATATTTGCAGATAATGCATAAACAGACTACATGACAACTGGATCTTTATGACATTGCCGCCATTAAGCTATGTACACTCTGCTTTACAATAAATTTTATCGTACCAAATAAGCAGTTTTAGCTGTGATGATGTCATTTGATGGTTAAAATTATATTTTAATTGTACATTTCAAAAGTTCTCTTATGGGTTCTTTAACAATCTTCATATTATTTGTATTTGTGAATTAATTTATTTTAGAGGCTAAAAGCCTATAGTCATAGTGTATCAATACTCAAGTGAGCACACACACACACACACACACACACACACACACACACACACACACACACACACACACATACACACACACACACACATACACACATAGTTTACACTAAACATGTACGCACAAGCATGCACACACACCCAGACCTGGATAGCAGACCACCATAAGGTGATGTCCTGCCTCACAGAACAGTGAGATGATAAATCATCACAACCTTCTGGTCGTGGGTCATTGCGGCTTGTCATGTCCAGGGGGACCTTTGAAATGTTTGTAATGGCAATGTTTGTGAGAACAACAAGCAGCTCTAAATGATCCCCTGCCATCAACTCAGCTATTTGTGCTGTGCAAGTGAATTACACGTAACACACTAAGGGCTTGTAAAACCACAATTAATACATAAAACACAGAGCTCTTTGTATGTGACCAACATGTACACCATTACACATACACAGTCAAATTGAAAATGAGTAGTGAATACTGTGGCAAATAGTGAACATCATTGTCCATATTAGTGACAGTCACTAAAATGTACAGTAATGTTCACACTGTTTGCCACAGTATTCACTACTGATTTATTACTGTGTATCATATAATTGATGCACTACACTGCACTGTTGTAGTGCATAGGTGTACTTTTATTGTAGTGAAGATTAAGTCAATACTGCTCCTCTGACACTGCAAATAGGAGAGGTAAGTACCTTCCCCACCTACATAATAGGAGTGGTCTTTGATGCTGTTCTGCTACAGGCAGTAGTTCTGTACCATAAGTACTATTGAACTGGCCAGTATCAAATACTATCACTATCAGAATTTTGAGCATGCACTTAATATCCATACTGACTAGACCAAGTACGTTACCCATGTTGGTTTGGGTGATACAAAGACAAGACCAGCACCTGTCACAGCATGGTTCATTAAATGCTGGAAATTACATCTCTAGTGTTCTGCTAACTGCCAATGACTATATTTGACAAACAAACAATCACCTCCCTTGTCTCGTAGCTTTTGGTGAATACCCAGAATGTCTACATCGCCATAATATTTAACAATAATTTCATCAAGTAGATTTACTTCATCATTATAATCTCTATTCTGGTCAACCCAAAGGTTCAAGAACACCATTTGAATATTCTTGTGGACAGTTGGTTCATCATCAAAGTGATCTCACATGGCATTTGAAGCTTTGTAAGGAGTATACCAAGTCCAGGGTATATTCAAGGATACGTTATCAAGATGGGCTCAACAGGTGACAGGTGCATGAATGAGTGAATGAGTATGACTTTGTAGAAACCTGTGATCAGCTTCAGTAAGCAGTAGTACTGTGTTATAACATTTAACAGCCAGTCAAAAATTAACCACTAAAACTGAAATTGAACACAGTACGTACATAGATGTAGTACAGTTAAATGTCACATAATAGTTACTTCTTTAAAAGATGAACTCTTTACATAAGCCACCTCATAATACAGTAACCATGTCATGTAGCTATATGTATATAGTTAACCTTATTAATATGACCTTCTCATCAACAGGTGGATCTATTCATTGTGTACGTTACAGTGTACATGTATGTGGTGATCGTATGAATGTGTTAAGGTGGATCCCAGAAATTCTGGATGGTTTCTTTTATGTTCTTGTAAATTGGGGACTATTATCATTGTTGTTTAAACTTTTGAGATGTACAGAAGTATTTGCCATGTAAATTGTGTCCAGTGGCTGTCTAGTCCTCATTGTATTGAGAGTAACTTATTGTATGTGAAAAATATGTCCAGTTTCAGTTGGTTTTTTTCAGGAGTTACTTTCTTTGGTTTTGAATGTGCATGTGCACATGATTAATTGTGTTTCTAATAACCATATATGGATATTGGATGACTGTAGTAGGCACAAGTTTATAAATACTAGGTCTATACAGTATAATACAGTAATTGTATTCATTTGTGTGTGCATGTAAATGAGATGTTGAGTGTAGCTATAGTAACTCTAATACCTGATGACCTATTGACTGCCTGTTACAATATTGTAGTCACATGATGTATAGTCCTTTCAGCCTGCAGCACACTATTATAATTTTATTCATTTATTGCAGTGTGTGCATGTTAGTGGGATGAGTGTTGTATGAATTCCTAATAGCCATATATGGATGATCAGCTGACTGTATGGTATTCAGGTGTTCAGTGACATGATTCAGCACATTACCTATATGTGCTCACACCATACACTTAGTAATAGTATTGTAGAGGTACTATCTCTCTAAGAACCTGTACGAATGCCAGACTAGGTCTACTGTACATAATCATAATTGAATGCAGAAGGTCCCGGACTAGCAGTGACTTGAAACTATTTAAATTATTATGATAATTAACAACCCACTTATGGTGGTAGCAGAGCAACCCAATGTTACTGTTAGTAGGGTGGTTTAAAAGATGGTGAGGAAGGAGATTTATTTTGCTGATTGCTGTATAGTAGGTTTATGGATCCTGTTTTGTTCCACAGCTCTAGCAATGTACATGCACATGCACCTATGTCAAAATCCAGTGCGAAGCTGCTGTAGCTATGCCATCATCTGTCTGTTGATTTGTTAGTAGTCATGCACATATCCATAAACAGCAATTTGTACAACTGTATCATTATTTCTTTTGTTCTGCTAGCTAAACACTAACAACAAAAGTAAGGTGGTTTACCAAAATATTTGTGGTTCCATCGCTTATATGATTTCTTACATTATTTAAGTGTTTCACAATCATACGTAGCTCAGTTAGGTTTGAACCTGTTGTTACTAAAATGATAACCAGCGCATTTCTGCTGATAGTCATCTTCCAAGACATTGGAATAAGAATTTCTGATGCTGATGTAGGTACTAATAATTCAAGTATTCAAGAAGGAGAATCTCCAACTAGAACTTATCATTCAACTTTTGATACACTTGTTGATGTAGCTAGTAATAATAGTATTATTAATATATCAACTACAACTGTTTTGTCTTCAATTGTGGTACTAGAATATCTTGAGAACATCACAATTATTGGGGACTCCATTGATTGTAACAATACCGGATCAGTGAAGTTCATATCATGTAAAAATGTCACCTTTAAAAGTATCAGCTGGGAGGAGTGGTCTTTGGTCTTATTAGTATCAGCTGGGAGGAGTGGTCTTTGGTCTTATTGGTCTTATTAACCCTGCAATTGGTTTTACCCATTCATCCAATGTTGTGATTCAGAGTTGTTCATTTCACCATTCAACAGGACAAGCTGTTGTAATGTCAAACATGTCAGGAAATGTGTACATTAATAATTGTCAGTTTACACATAACAATGGGTATAAAGGTCACGGTACAGCCATACACATCTCTCAATCTGAAAATCATGTTCAATCAAAGACAGTAATCGACAAGTGCAATTTTGCTTTGAATGGACCAGCTCAAAGTGTGGTTTATGTTGATGGTATACCAACCTTCCGTAACCTGATCATACAAAATTCTGTATTTGTACAAAACGAAGGAGTACCCATATATATTTCATTTACCAGTCTTCACCTCAATGATAATTTATTATTTGAACAGAATGAAGCCACTGCTGGTGGAGGAATTTATAGTATTCATTCTAACATCGTATTCCATGGTACATCTGATGTGACCTTCCACAGAAATTCTGCTCAAACTAATGGTGGGTGAATGGTCCTTAATGAATCTAATGTTTCATTTATAGGAAAGTCAACAGCAGAATTTACAAACAATCATGCAACACAAGAAGGTGGTGTGATATATTTGTCAAGTAAATCTAATATCTCTTTCAGCAATAACTCCACACTAATGTTCAGTAACAATTCGGCTAATGATGGGGGAGGAGCACTATACTGTGGAGATAATTCATATGTTAATTTTGACGATACTGTATCAGTGCAATTTGTCAACAACAGTGCACAGGTAGGAGGTGCTATTCATTCACCACAGAATTGTGACTGTATCATCGCATTTGATGGAAATTCATCAGTAACATTCGCCAGCAATAGAGCAGACAATAGTGGAGGAGCTATTTCTGGATCTGCTACTATTACATTTGATGGAAAGGCATCAATAATATTTGCTAGCAATATGGCCACCCCAGTAGAAGACCATACAAAGGGGACAGGGGGAGCTATCAGTGTGATGTACTCCAGCATTTCATTTAATGGTAGCACATCGATAAAATTTGATAACAACAAAGCATCTGATGATGGAGGAGCAATTTATGGTGTTTCGTCTACTATTACATCTGATAACAATGCATCAATATCTTTCCTTAACAATAGGGTCACCTCAACAGTAACCTTTACAGAAGAGAGAGGGGGAGTTATCAGTGTTATACACTCCAAGATTTCATTTAATGGTAGCACATCAATGAAATATGATGCCAACACAGCATCTTATAGTGGAGGAGCAATTTATGGTGATTCATCTGTTATTACATCTGATGGAACTGTATCAATAACTTTTCATAACAATAGGGCCACGAGAGGGGGAGCTATCAGTGTATCACATTACTCCAGCATTACAGTTAATGGTAAAACATCAATAAAATTTGAAAAGAACATAGCATCTTATCGTGGAGGAGCAATTTATGGAGATGGCTCTGTTATTGCATTTGATGAAAATGTATCAATGACTTTCCTTGACAATAGAGTCACCACAACAACAGCAATGGCAAGAGGGACAGGAGGAGCAATTAGTGTATCAGGTTCCAATATTTCATTTAGTGGCAGCACGTCAGTAAAATATCTTATCAACATAGCAGATGATAGTGGAGCAATATATGGAGATGATTCAGCTATAATTACATGTAATGGAAATGCATCAGTAATTTTCCGAGGCAACAGGGCCTATGGAGGGAAAGGGGGAGCTATCAGAGTGATGCGATCCAACATTATATTCAGTGGTAACTCATCAATAACGTTTCATCTTAATGAGGCAGCTGTAGGAGGAGCTATTTATGGATTTAGTATGTCTACAATTATATCTGATGGAAATGCATCTATAACATTTGTTAACAATAAGGCTTACACCGATCAGTGTGATCAGAGACCCATTAGTGAGGGGAAGGGTGGAGCTATTAGCATAGACAGGTCTGTTATTGTGTTTAATGGGAACACATCGGTAAAGTTTGATAATAACCAAGCAGATTTTGGAGGTGCAATTTGTGGAACAAGGGCTAATACTTCATTTAGTGGAAAAATATGTCAGTAACATTTCTGAATAATTACGCATCTGTGAATGGAGGAGCTGTACATGGAGATGATTCTACTATTGTATTTGATGGAAACATGTCAATAATATTTCATGGGAACCATGCAGATCAATATGGAGGAGCTATAGGAGTACATTCTGGATCTAATGTTAAATTTGATGGGAAATTAATGTCAGCAACATTTGATAATAATAATGCTGGTATGAATGGAGGAGCTATTTATGGTGTGCATACTGATATTATGTTTAATGGAAAGAAGTTAGTAGAGTTTGTTAGGAACAATGCAGGTGACAGTGGAGGAGGAATTCATGGACAAAATTCTAATATTTTTGATGGGAACATGTCAGTGACGTTTGTTAACAATTGTGCAAACAATGATGGAAGTGCAATGTATGCAGTTAATTCTAATATTACATTTGATGGAGATGTGTCAGTGATGTTTCATGATAATTGTAAAGCAAACAGGGGTGGAGCCTTTTATGGAGAGGGTTCCAACATCTTATTTAATGGAAATGTTTCAGGAATGTTCATTAACAATAGTGCCACTAAGGGAGGAGCTTACTACGGATGTTCTACTGTTATTAAATTTAGTGGTGGCACTTCAGTAAAATTTGTTACAAATTTTGCAACTGAAATTATATTTGATGAAAATACAGAAGTGCAATTTAGTAGAAATACTGCTACACATGGGGCTGCAGTGTATATTAGTACTAACTCTTCTGTCACATCAAGTGGAGATTCAATTATAAATTTTGCTTTCAATAGTGCAGTTGAAGGAGGAGGAGCATTACACTCTTCTGAGCCCAATTTCATATTAAATGAAAACACATCACAATCTGTATATGCTTCTAGTATCAAATTTTCAGGGAATTCTACAACACTCTTTAATAGTAATACAGCAACGCGTGGAGGAGTTGTATGTTCTTTGAGAAAATCTTCCATTTCATTTTATGAAGACTCAACTGTGAATTTTAATCATAACATTGGCACAGAAGGGGGAGCTTTGTATTTAGAAGATGACGTTGGTGTCTCATTTGATGGAAACACATCAGTAACATTTACTAATAACAGTGCAGAAACTGGTGGAGCTATTTATGCTAGAATGGAATGCTATATAGTATTTGATGTGAATTCACAGGTGAATTTTAGTGGTAATCAAGCTAAACTAGATGGAGGTGCAATAGCTTTTGTTAGTAGCTCTATTGTTTCATTTACAGGAATCTCATTGAATTACAAAATAACAAGACAAAATTCCAAAGCATCCATGAAAGATTCCGGCATTAGATTCTGTGGTAATTCATCTGTTACACTACAAAGCAACAAAGCAATGCAGTGTGGTGGAGCCATATATTCATTTAGCGGTACTGTTATAATTTTTGAAGGAGACTCTAACGTAATGTTTAACAATAACAAAGCTAAAGAGCAAGGGGGAGCAGTTTATTTTACCAGCCAATCTTTCATCTTCTTTATGGGAAACTCTCAGGTTGTATTTGTAAGCAATGAAGCCAGCCTTAGTGGTGGAGCTATAGGATCTCTTGATGATGGTTTAATCTATACTGGCGATGCCTCCAATTTAACATTTCTTAAGAATAGTTGCAGCTATTTTGGCGGGGCTATTTACCTATTTGAAAACACTACTGCAATTTTTTCTGGATACTCACAAATAACATTTCAGAAGAACACAGCAACAAGTGGTGGAGCCATGTATCTGGACAATAACTTCACATTATCATTTGATGATTATTCTAATGTCAGATTCTCATGTAATTATGTCGATCAATATGGTGGAGCTGTTTATGGTAATCTTGTAGGAAATATTAACAGCAAAATTATAGTTAATACTACATTCAATCATACTCATTTTCAAAGCAACACTGCATCTTCTGGTCCTAACATTTATATGGATATACCAACTAAATGTGACAACGAATGTCGTAATCACATTATTGTTGATGGTTCATATGATGATTTCGTTGATAGCAATTTTACTGATTCCATCCGTACTCAACCTAGTAAACTGGTGTTAAATAACATAGCTAAATGTGTTCACCATGGCAATGATTCTGATATGAATTGTATCAATAGTACATATCTAGTTGAAGGTATAATGCTTGGACAAGAAATAATAATCGATGCTTGTGTACTGGACCACTTCAACAACACTGCCAGTGCAACACAGTTCACAGTAAACAGTAACAATGAGACGTATCATATTGATGGTCCCGATGTTATTTTGATATCATGTGACAAGTTTCGAGGTATTACAATAACAGGGAGTGAAGTGGGTAATCCAATAAATGTTTCAATGACAATAAAATCACAAATTGATAGTCAGTCTGACTTCAAAAGAATTTCAATACAACTAATAACCAAACTATCGCCTTGTCATCCTGGTTTCCATTATAGCAATACAACACAAAGGTGTGAGTGTTACAGTGAGACCAATATTGTAATATGTCTTGATGATCATACATCAATTATCAAAAGAGGTTACTGGTTTGGTCAAAGTCCAGGTATTGGTAAAGCAACAGTGTCAATTTGTCCTAAAAATTACTGCAGTTTTGATTGTTGTGAGGCGACTGATGTATATTACCTGCTCTCTCCTGAAAGACATAATCAGTGTAGTTCACACAGATCAGGTACTGCTTGTGGTAGTTGTGAAGAAGATTATACTCTCTCATTTGATTCTGTAGAATGTGTAAGTATTGACAAATGTACAACAGGACAGACAGTAATGGTAGTCACATTATCAATGATATACTGGATAGTCATAGTTATACTAGTGTTTATTATGACATACTATCATGTTGGGATTGGTTATTTGTATGCTATTACATACTATTACAGTATGCTGGATATTTTACTAGGTCAAAACTTGTATCTATGTCAAGGACTGTTTACAACTGTAAGTATTATCACCAGCATAGCAAAAATAACTCCACAATTTCTAGGACATTTTTGCTTAGTGGAGAATATGAGTGGAATTGACCAACAGTTCATTCATTATGTACATCCACTAGCTGTCACTATCATTGTTGTATTATTGTGTAAATTAGCAAGAATATCATACAAGTTTTCGGCATTTGTTAGTAGAGGAATCATCCGTGTTATATGTTACCTATTGCTCTTGTCATATACTTCTGTGGCCACAACTTCATTGCTGTTGTTGAGATCACTGACATTTGATAATGTGGATAAGGTTTACACTTACCTATCACCTGACATAGAGTACTGTCATAGTCGTCATCTACCATATTTTATTGTAGCAGTGTTATGTACACTAGTGATTGTGATTGGTCTACCACTTCTACTGCTATTAGAGCCATTCCTTAACCACAAGATCAACTTTACCAGGATGAAACCATTACTGGATCAGTTTCAAGGATGCTACAAAGACAAGCATCGTTGCTTTGCAGCTTATTACATGATTTGTCGACTTACTATTTTAGTGGTGATCATTGCAAATCCTACATTGAATATCACCGCCCAATTTTTGCTGGTTGCTTTATGTACAACATTGGCCCTGATACAACTGAATGTAAGACCATATGCAAGTAACACTCTCAACATCTTTGATGGGTTTCTTTTACAAATAATGATCTTGGTATCAATGGCACCACTTGTTGATATTTATGATGAAAATTTATTTTTATCACTTGCGTTCATTTCAATAACACTGCCTTTAATAGTGTTTGTTGTGATGGAACTCTTCATTCACAGAAAGGTTATCAAGAAAATAAGTGCCCGTGTATGGCGTAAACCTATTGCTCACAGTAATTATTTGCTTATGGATGACAGTGTTGCACCAAGGAAAGTCATAAATCTGAACAGGTTAGTATATGTCTAATAATAGCCATTAGATATAAATCAAAGTTACAAAAAGCTAGTTCAACACTATAATAATTTGATACAGTTTCAATATGTATTTAAATGACATAATTATACTGGTTCATAGCTGTAACACAGTAAAAGCAAAATAAATGCATTACTTTTTTCCCATTTGTTTATTTATTTGAGTTATACACTTTACAAACACCATACTTAAGCAAATGATTAAGTTTTTTCCACTTTATATTTATGTGTCCAAGTAAGAGAGTTGATAACATTGATATGGGGGAGAGTGTTTAACTGCCAGTACCTCCTGTACAAACATCATGTACAAAGTTTGTCTTTGATCAAATTAACACCTCTACTTGCGATAGAAAACTGCTGGATTGGTGTTGATGAGGTCCGGCCTTTATTCTCTACAACAGGTTGATGTGTCATATACTTTACACACGGTGTTTGCATTCAAGTTATATTTTCCTCATAATATCATACAGTACAGTAGTAGTTTATACAGTAGTAATGATAATGTAGGTTTGGGCTCTCTTGCTCAACAATATCACCTAAAAACCAGCCTCACCTTTCCTTTATAACACGTTGACAGTATTTATTAGGCATAACGAAGACCTTGAATGTCTTCAAAACAATCCTAAATCCTTTCAATACCGTAAACGAAGAAAGTTGGAGTGACTAAAGTTTGGAAAACTTGGTGAATCGAGGAAATTCGCCAAACTTTATTTGCTGATCAGCTATTGAGCACATAGTTCCATATTAGTTGCGTGGTGAATTCGCCAAACTTTTGTCCGCCAACCTGCTCTGCATGCTAATTAGCCAAACTTAAGTCTCGCTAAATTTTCGTCATTTATGGAAAGTTTCTATAAAATTCAATTTATCAGAATTTTATGCTGACTAACTAACTAACTAAATAACTAACTAACTAATGATTCCAATAAAGCATAACTCGACTATGGTTAAGGCTATGAGCTTGATTTCTCCATTGCATAATGTTGCTTTGGTTGAGATGTGCCTTTTCAATAACTGAAGCAGCTACAGTGTACGCATCATGGACTTACTTCTTTATGTCCCATTACTTTCTTCATTAAGTATGTCGATTAGCAGTAAACGTGTGATATGTAGCTTCAGTTCACAAAAATCATCTGTAATTTTTGCATCAACTGGATTGATTGCAGAGGCACTTCTTATGCTGTTCATAACACAATAGTAGTAGAATATCTGAAAATGAAACAGAATGGTCATGACCACCTTATTTCTCAGTAAAGCGTTATACACTGATATTCTAGTCATTTTATGTCCATCTGCAGCCAATTAAAATTTCAACATTCAATAACTTTTGCTATACTGTACATTGTTGATAAAGAAACAATACACTTCAGGATGATCCTAGTACTTGGAACTGTGCACATTGGATATGTTAAACTAATAAAACTCCTTGAAAATAGCATTTCATTTACTGCCAGGGCTGAGAAAACAATTTGTTTCATAGTGTACTTTAATAGACCATCATGTTGTAATGATTATTTCAATTAGAGAGTCTTAAGTGGTGGACTAAATAAATTGGGTTATTAGATTCATGATTTCTGCAGATCATGACCTCACTCATAAATCTAGAATTGTATTACATATGAGGGTAGCTCGCTATTGTAATAGTGGTCATGAATTGCCAAAAAAAGTTCACAATTAAGTACAAGAAAAAAATAGGAATTTTGAACTAGAGTAGAGAAAATGTAGTACTGCTGCAATAAAAAGGCTGGATTAGAGTATATAGTACGCAATGTCCAGATACTGTAAAACAATATGAAGTGAATATCTGTGCTGTGCATTTTGATTGTAGAACCTCCAGAAAACAACAGAAAGGATATTCACTTCTTATTGTTTCACAGTATCTGGACATTACGCACTACTCTGATCCAGCTTGTTTCAGTACTTTGTTTTGCAGCAGTACTACTACTCTAGTTTACAATTCCTATTTATTTCTTATACTTGCATTTATATTAAGTACAGTACTGTCTGTACATATAGTTAAAGCTGATGCTCAATTATTTGTAGTACAAGTTGAAGAGAGATAAGCATTCTTAAAAATGTAAGAATGACATTTCACAAGTTATATGTGACCGAATTTTGGAAAATCACCCTAATAGGTGCATTCGACACATATAAAGTATTTAGTTCTGAAACACAAAATTATAAGTTAATTCCTACCCGTTTAAGGGTGGAATAAACCATAGATAACTTGAATTACAAGAAAAACTTCTGAAAAGTGTTTTCTAATACATATTAACAACCTCATGCTACTGTAGTTTCAAAATTTCTAATTATTTCAGGTGCAACAATAAGGGCGATCCTCCAAAATTTTATCACATATTACCACTTCAGCTATATATTAACAGATACTTAATCCATCATTTATTTATTTGTCTGGTTGTATAGATACTCAGTGATATTACATAATAAAATTTCCCTGTGCCTTTTACTTTAAAACTCTTGCTTTTACTTTAAAACTCCTTCTCCTAACAGGTTATCATATTCATCTGTATGGTTATAAAAACTATATAGACAAGCATATATACTTTTAATAATATGTTTACATTAGAGGGTTGGATATATGTATTGCTAACTAAGGTGTTCTGGTCAATGTGCAGACACAAGTAACCAGATTAGATGTGGTATTAGATTCATTGTGTTATAATCCATAGTAGAATCCATCGTGAGGATTGTGCCTACTACCAAGAATCTTTAATGGAAGTGATGAACGACATCAAGGATTGATATGACTGTATAAACGCAAGTATGTTAATAACAATAATAGGAGTAACACATTTCAAACATTTTATTGTGTGTGTATAATACTAAATGCGTGTAAATCAAAACATATTATATAATGTGTGATGATAATAATTATAGTGACACTTCACAGGATTGATAGCAGGTATTAGTTTTGTAAAGTGAGCCAAATCATAGAAAAGGTGTAAATTAAATGTTCTAGTCACGTGGCAATGTTCAGACACTGATGTATATACCTCCGGAAGTACAGATACTATGGAAAAGGAGAATCTAGTTACCATTACAATGTGAATGCGTGGCTTCAGATACATTGTTGTGAAAGGCTCATTGATTGGCAAGAACTGCACACAATGGCTTTGCAATGGTTTTAAAAATAGTGGAAGCCACCATGCACACATCAAAGCAGCTATGCTGTGTAGGCCAAGATTTCCCTACTGAATATACAAAAGAAGACAATTGAAGTGGTCTGGCTATGCAAGACTAGGTCTGGCAGAAACTTGTGTTGCTGCCTCTTTGATTTAACTAATTTAGCTAATTGATTGCATACCTTTTTGAAGCATACTCAACCCTATCTCCTGTCAAGTCATGTACTGACTACAATAACTTCAGCACAATAAGTTTAGGTGTTTTTGATACATAAATTCTTATTTCTCCCATACATAATTTATCTTCTACTGCATATACAGAGACATAAGGATGGAAGGGAGTGCCATTAGGGCCTGTCAAATAAGTATATAGTAAAAAGTTATTTTCTCCTATGCTGGCCAGGCTTGGAATTTACATTAGTCTAAATATCAAAACGCTACCACATGTGATCACTTATAGAAGTAATGAATGTGAAGGTGGAAGGTGATGTGGGCGGTGATGAGAAACAATAAATGTGACCGAATTTTGGAAAATCACCCATATGGGAGCATTTGACACCTAAAATATTTAAGAATCAAATAAACTTTATAGTGCAAATCTACTTGTTAATGGTTGTAATCCATTCTCAATACCTTAAATTACAAGAAAATTATTGAGATATTTTTAAAACTGTGTCCTGCTTCTATAAGCAACCCACTAAACATGAAAATTCTAATTATTTCATGTGCGCCCATATGAGTGATTTTCCAAAATTCAGTCACAAATTAACTTTGTTTATCCTTGGAACAGTAGAAGCTTTACTGCCCAAACTGCTACAAAACCAGCTAAATGTTCTCACAAAATTTAGAAATCTATCAAGGTACAACCTTGTTTTTTTTTTTGCTTTTTTTTGGAATAGACACTGGAAGGGGAAGTACAGTAAAATACGAAATGTGTGCGGTACAATACAGTAGATTATGGTTCACTATAACATGAAATAGTTATGAAATTGTGAATGTGCATTGATCAACTCAAAGATAAGAGAATTGCCTACATAATTATACAATATGCACTTATAAAGTAGCAAAACTAGCTATTTTATGTTTAATGGAATAATTAAATCACAGTTAAAATCATTTTGTAGAGTTCAGCTACAAATAAATCACCCTGTAGAGAGTTCAATTACAAACAGATAACCCAATGGCGGATCCAGGATGGGGCATTTCCCCCTCCTCCCCTCAAGAAATTGCATACAAGATTGAGATACTCTAATAGAGCAGTCAATTACAATAAAGCAGTCACAATGTTCATGAGGCAGAGCAGCTTACCTATGAAGCTATATAATAAGGGTTTTATTTTACATAACATACGCTATAGAATATATTTGGTAAAGACTATAGCTATTATTGTTGTGACCTTTTTTTTTGCTCTTCAACTTTTTTCAGCAAGGTGCCCCCCCCCCCCTTGATTGATTGATTGAATTTTCATTTAAGCTCAAATATTTGGCATACTCTTTCCAAACTCTGGATCCGCCCCTGTAACCCTATAGAGAGATCAGCTAGAAACAAGTCATCCAGAGATCAGCTAGAAACAAGTAACCCTGTAGAGAGATTAGCTAGAAGAAGTCAACTTGCAGAGAGTTTAGCTACAAAGAAACCATCATGTAGAGAGTTTAGCTGCAAACAAATCACCCCATAGAAAGTTCAGCTACATACAGATCACTTCAGCTAGAAACAAGTCATCCTGTAGAGAGATCAGCTAAAAGGATCACCTTGCAGAGAGTTTAGCTACAAAGAAACCACCATGTAGAGAGTTCAGCTGCAAACAAATCACCCTTTAGAGAGATCAGCTAGAAGAAGTTACCTTGTAGAGTGTTCAGCTACAAAGAAACCTTCATGTAGAGAGTTCAGCTGCAAACAAATCACCCTGTAGAAAATTCAGCTATGAAAAGATAACCCTGTAGGGAGATCGGCTAGAAGAAGTTACCATGTAGAGAGTTCAGCTACAAAGAAACCATCATGTAGAGAGTTCAGCTGCAAACAAATCACCCTGTAGAGAGATCAGCTAGAGGAAGTTACCTTGTAGAGTGTTCAGCTACAAAGAAATCATCATGTAGAGAGTTCAGTTGGAAACAAATCACCCTGTAGAGAGTTCAGCTAGAAGAAGTCACCTTGTAGAGAGTTCAGCTACAAAGCTACCATCATGTAGAGAGTTTAGCTGCAAACAAATCACCTGTAGAGAATTCAGCTACAAACAAATCACCCTGTAGAGAGTTCAGCTAAACACAAGTCATCATGTAGAGAGATCAGCTAGAAGGATCAGAGTTTAGGTACTAACAAATCACCTTCAGATAGTTCAGCTACAAATAAGTCATCCTGTAGAGAGATCAGTTAGAAGGATTACCCTGTAGAAAGTTCAGCTACGAACAAATCACTCTGCAGTGTGTTCAGCTACAAACAAGTCACCCTATAGAGAGATCAGCTAGAAACCGGTAACCTGTAGAGAGTTCAGTTACAAAAACAAATCACCCCTTAGAGAGATAAGCCAGACTGCCAAGACCAAGTGGCACCAAACTTTTGTCGTTGATAAAATTTCTACCATCACAGCATTTCACATCTTTTTTCACCATAGCCTTTTTGAGGGCTGCATTCCTTTATTTTACAGCCTGGCTGTTTTGGATCAGATATCAACAGACATCTTGATTTGGGGTAGTTTCTTTAACAATAAAAAAATGAAAAATGACCTCCCACCCGCATGGAAATTCGAACTTTTGTGGATGAGAAAGAAGTAATCAAGTTTTCCTGGCCTAATAAATGAATACTACTGGGAATTGGAGTAAAGAGCTGGGAATTTTGCAAAGTTGATTTCTAATGCTGGTATTTCACAGTTCAAGTAGGGTATCAGGGGCGCACCTAGGATTTTTTAAAGGGGTTTCCAGATACGGTCTGTAGGGTCTGGGGGTGCAAGCTGCAGTAGATTTAATTTTGCAGATTGTCAAATGCCAGTAGTCCGAGTACTAAACACAGTAAAAACAAACTAGTGAAGGTCACTAGTGAGGTTCTGAAATTCCTAACAAGCTAAGTGTACCCATGGAATAGTGCTGCAGAACAAATGTAGAATAGTGTTACATTTAGTGACTGTCCTATTAGAGTATTTCACTGACTGCTCTATTAAAGTATTTCGATCTTTTTAGCCATGTTATTTGACCATGCAGGCCTGTGGAAATAGGGCATGTGGACACAAACTACACCCCGTCACATAACAATCTCATATCGCAGTAGCTACTTGGATAAAATATTTCCATTCTGTTACTTCTGTTTTTTAAGCCAACTAAATGTTTAAGTGCTGAAAATTTCATGGCCATGAAACAACAATGGAATAAAGTTATGACACATCAAAGTTTGAAAAAGTAGACAATTTTTATGCATGCCCTATTTTGCAGGCCCGGTCACATATTGTTTTGGGAGTTGCTTTGGGAGGGAGGCTGTGCCTCCACAGATCATCACTGTAGTGATAAAGATTGATGTAACCATGTCGATATTATTGTGTTTGCCAACAAATTAATATTTAAATCAGCAGCAACACACTGGCTGTAATTAAGACCTACATTAAAATACTTTTAGTTAACTACATTCTGTGAATGCTAATCCACTAGATCTGTACTCTGTGATGTTTCTTCATTGGATTTTCTAGTTTATGTGCTTACCAAAATGCTCAACTCTGTCACACTTACAGTGTCTATATGTAAACGTGTCCGTGCAAGTTGTTTTAATTTCAGAGGCTCGGAACACTGAAAGTGTCCTGTTCACTGTGTTACTGATCTGATTATACAACTTTATGAAGTGTGCCAAAATTGCTTGCTTAAAAGTGTTCAATGTTCACAATTGGTAATCTACCATGATATCAAGAGTTAATAATAAGAGAGGAGAGTGTCTAACACTAATAGATGATTGCGCAGAAGTTAAACGGCTTCCTTTCCGTGTACCGTATAGGGTTCTAGTATTTGTTCGTTTCCTTACTGCAATTAGTTTAGCCGCACCGTGATGAATCCTCGAGAATATTCGAAGACTGAACTAAAGACTGAGCTGTATGTACAGGGAAGAATCCTCAAAGGTAGGGCAACATGGCGACGCAGTGAAAATTCGAAGCGATACTCCGCCTTTGGTTCGTGTTTATTGGTTACTCAGACGCTCTCCCCCAGACTTATCTTCGAGGTTAACAGCCACACTTCTTTACGCAACAGAGCGATGCTCTTCGTGGTGAACTTGAACATCGAGTTGAACGCACACCCTTGTGTCTGGGATAGCCTTTGTAGTTAAATGCGAAAATATACTAGCCAGTCTGTACGTTATTTAGCCTGTTGCCTGGCAGTCCTTTGTGGGAGTTGAACTCTCTTTCATGCTCCCACTCCCTGCAGTTTGGTCAGTAGTCTGCAGGGCTTTCTTCTTAAGGGCCCTGTCCGGGGGGGTCTTGCAGAAATTTACTTAAAACGCAAAAATTACCATACCCTTTACGGGAAAATTTTAAGTAATCAGCGCCATCATACTTACGGAGTAACTTTAAGTTATGTGTTCCGTCTTCATTACGGGGAAACTTTAAGTAATGATATCCGTCATCTTTACGGGAGACATTGCGTCACGTGATCTTAGTTATCTGTAGTTGTGACGTGTCTGCCTCCCACTGTCACGCAATCCGTCCCATGAATTCACTACTACAGTACCGTATTTATTAGCTTATTACTGGGCTGCTCCAAATCAATTGTGGTACCATCGCGCACACCCTAGCTCTATGATCACTCGCTGCCTTAGCCAGTATCACGTGATTTTAGCGGCCCTTAACCACTTGATTTTGATCACGTGACTTTGGCGGTTCAACCACATGGATTATGAAGTGTGCTGTAATGAGGCTGCGGATTTTCTATGCTATGACTGCAATCCTGAAGGAAGGCCTCTTTGCAGCAGTTGCTCAGAATTATTACAACGTAACCCCAAAAGAACTGGACATTCACTGGTGAGTCTTATACCTCATGAATCTTCATACAAAATTAAATAATACTGTGTTGTGTGCATAGGTGCCTGTAGAAGAGAGTCCCAGCACCTGACTGCCCAGCACCAACACTTAGTTCTCAGAGCTCCCATCACAGTAATGATTCTTTGGATGGTGCCGAGGCCAGTCAAGTTTTAACTTTAGTTGAATCTTTTTCGCTTCTCTCCTTTTATCCGTATCAGAAGTCCATCATTGATGCTGTACTGGATATGAAGAACACAATCATTATCCAATCTACTGGAAATATGAAAAGTCTTTATATAGCAATATGTTAATCTGTGTCAACCTTAACCATAACTTTAGTATTGCCTGTTTAGCAAAATGATGACTTTCACTGTCCGTACAGAGGTAATTTTTTCTGAGCTCAAGGCGAGCATGGGTTGAAGTGAATAACTGAGCAGACCCTAACCAAAATTTATACTAGTGTGTTTGATAATACTGAAGTCTGTTGATAAATATTAGTGGTAACATATGAAGAATCAAACAAATAGACTGGTTAAGTTGGCTGGAAGAATAGCCTCTATGCTTATTAATGCACTATCAACAGGGACAGTAAAATATTTGCAAGTGGTAATATACCCTAGCAAAATATTGTAGGTACGTAGCAACTATGGGCAGCACTAGTTAGGTACCATAAATGATGGTGACTTAATTTTGGCGAATCAGTATGCAAAACAGGAAATGTTTGGCAAACATACTGTATATGGCCAGTACTGAACAGAAGGTTTTGATTCTGTAACTCTGGCCACACAGTGGCATTTATGGTTTCCCAGTGAATTGTCCATTTCTTCATAATGACTGGATTGAATACAAAATGGCTTTTCTACTAAGTGTTGTTTAAATGCTGTGTAACGGGGACATAGCTGTAATGATAATGATACGGCTAACAAACTTTTACAAATTAATAGGAGGGACACACATTTGGACAATAATGTCTGTGTTAGCTATGCCAAATGAACTATGCATAGGATTACCAGCACACTGATTCTTATCTAAGCACACCATACAAGTACAAGAAATACGATTACATTTGTTTACTTATTTTCAACACAATTATCACTGTAATTAGAGTCTTGTATGTAACATGTGCTGATAAACAAGTTATTAAATTCTGTTATAACAAAAACAGGTAGAAAGAAAAATATTAATAAGCTTTGGATTCATGGAGAAAGGTCAGGAAACAAGGGAGATTGCCAGCACCTGTGGACCCCTACTGACTGTTCTGTGTGTGCAACATTACAATACTGTTAATATATATTAGTTAATGGCTTAATGATTAATGTTATATGCTATTGGTAGATCAGAGGATGCTAAAAAGAAACGATTACAAAGCAAAAGAAGCCAAGAGATACTGCAGCTATCTATGGTCCTCCAGACAAGCAGCAACACTTTTTGAATGATGAAGATGACTTAAAGCAGGCAAGAAAAAGAAGGGTGCCAGTCCTAACAATAAACCCAAGATAGGAGGAAAAGTAAAGGCAAAATATGACTGAGAGTGGTTTACAGGAGAACTGGTTTCCTACAATAAAGACATTGATCAGTGGACAATTTACTTTAAAGATAATGATTATACCAATTATGTGATTTTTTCCAGACAGACGTTAAAATGGAATATGACAAGCTTTAAGCAGGAAATTTTTATTATGTAATTGTGATATTGACATAAAATTACAATTTCATGCCTACATGTACTGAGACATATCGACAATATAAATCCCCATGTAGCAAAACTTGAGGTTCATGGCTAGGAGGGGATATACACAGTTGCAGATCTATATTCTGACTTTGAGCCAGGCTTTAGTAATACAAGTGTAGTGGCTGGCATCCAAAGAATGTTTCAAATCTTGCATTGGTATTGCTCTTGGGCACCCTTAAATTTTAACAATACAACCTCCACCTTCCCTTAATGGACCATATCCACAATTAGAGGTGTACCGATAATCAGATTGGCCACCAATATGGGAATTTTAGCCCATATTGGTAATTGGTAAAGGTGCTACAAGAATCGATATTGCTAGCAATATTCACACAGTGGGATTACATTGGTTTCTTACTTAATCAGTGGCACTTTTAGTGTCACTGCTCCTTGCTTATTGAGGCTGTGCTGAACAAAGCTAGAAACCATACAAACACAGGCGATCGTTTCCTTGCTGAAGTGCTTATCCATTGTTTAAAATGAAATAGTAAAAGCCAGTACTTTAGAGATGATGAAAAAGCCACAGGAGAACTAAGGAAGGCAGAATCTGTCTTCTCTACCAGCCATTAAAATGTGAAGTAATGCAAAGTAATCCGTTTAAGCCTTGATGGGAGCATGCATAAAATAATTATTTGTGGTGCTTCTGGGTTGCACAATGAAAGCGACACCACAAACATAGACCATAGATTACATTTAGCATAAAAGAGCTACAGTAGATCATAGATAGGTGTAGTATTATCTATGGCTGGCTATATACATTTGTTGAAAACTGTGCCTTGCAAATATCAGATCGACCATCTGTTATTGGTTAAATTTCTTTAGGTGACATCAGTATCGGATATCGGAAAATGGCAAAAACCCATATCGGTAAACCTCTATCCACAATGACATCATAATTGACAAAATAGCCATGTTAGTGGGGTCTTCACTACGTTTTCAACTGTAGTAGCCAAAAGGAATTTCACTTGTGGCTTTTACGAAATGGAACCATTAGATAAGGTATCATGTATGATCAAGTGATGTGACTAAGCAAAACCAGACCAAAGTTGTGATGTGGATACAAACTATCAGAATTTGTCTTGTAAGTAGATGTATATGCCTCACCTTCCCACTTGCTGCAGTGCATGCATTATCACCACATCTCCCAATACCACTCTGTACAATTGCAAGTTCCCACTGTTGCCACCATTTTTATGTTGTAATATCATTGTGTATAAGGTTCATACCCTCAGCCCATACTTGTGGTATTCGGACATTACATTGATAGGTGCATTTAAGGGTATACAGGACTAAACAAGCTGAGAGATACCTTGCTACAACTAATTGGTTTCTCCTGGTTTGAATTGGCCATTATGATTATCAAATGTACAACTACATTAATTTTATTCCCATAATGCCTATCCCCCTAACACAGTATGGGCAGGGTGAGGAATGAGTGGGGATTCACAAACCGAAGTGGAAAATGCCCCACCGTTTCCCTTCCCAACTTTGAAGTAATTCCAAAGAACCAACACGAAGCCAAGAAAACTAATGCCAAAGGCCATTATAAATAGTGAATCTCCATATAGCTAATTCCCTCTGTACTGTGGGTACCAGGGGCGGATTTAGGGAGTGGGTGAGCTAAGGTGGCTGTAGCCCCCCTTCCTTAGTACTTAGCTAATAAAACCCTATATCATCTGTGTGTATCATTATTTCAGGAAATATATACATCACTACCAACACAAATAATGTCCATGTAACTATACCTACTGTTCAACTCTGTTCCAGTAGAATATAGCTTCCTTTTCCTATAAGTTCTTCAAAAACAAGTTTCGATTGTAGGTTGCATCTCCAGTTACAAAAGTTGTAATTGTGGGTTTTGTTTTATTCAAATGATTAGCAGTGTGGCTATAAGAGGTGATTAGTGTGGTTTTTATATTTAAAATAAATTATATGATTCAAAAAGTGTTAGTTGGTTTAATTGGTTAGATTTATCAGCTTCAGTATAATATGTAGCTACCAATTCAGCCATTTAGCAAACTGTAGTCTTCGGAAATTTGCAGTCTCATAAGGCAGCTATAGCAAATTCACCCACTTTGCTTTAAATATAAAATATGTATCAGTTACCTTCTGATATGACCCCATGCTGTGGGTTATGGTGCTGGCATTTGTAACTAGCCTATAGTTCAGTCTTCATAACCTGGCAGATCTAATAAATTGACTATCACAACAATAAATTCAGAAAGTCCATAAATGCAAATATATTTGCACTTTGCTAAGGATTGCCAGTGGACTAGCTAATAGCTACTAGCACCCTTCATTGCATTCCATTTTCAGTACACTTCATTGGTTTTATGGCTAACAAATAGGCTAAGGAGCATGCATCATAGTTGTGACGTTCAACACCACTACTACTTAGCTATACATGTTTCTGCTTCACAGATTTAGGCATGGCTAAGAGGAGCTGATGCATTATGGCATATAGCTAGCTATATCTAAAAGCTTGGTAGCTACAAGTAAAAAGGAATGCAAGATAGCTATACTCAATGCATATTACAATCAGTCTTGATTTAACGGAAAGTTAAAATTTGAATGATAAAATAATAAACTTCCATTATTTTCTACTGAAAAACTGCTAAAATACTCTCAGATTCACCTTTAGAGGGCCTAATTTTCAAACATTTCCTGGGGGGAATGCCCCCAGACCCCCTAGGTTGGTTTGCACACTAATGTAGTCATTATTCCAAACAAGGGCAGATCCAGACTTATGGAAAGTGATGGTCAAAATTTAACTGAGGCACTACATTGTTTCTGGTTTGATAAGGTGAGACCAAAAAAAAAGGTCACAACTAGCTGACAATAGCTGCCCACCTCACCAACCACGCATTTATAGCTGATAAAGTACATAAAAATCCTTAAATAGCTCACTACACACTGTTCTAATACTGTGACTGCTTTATTAGAGTGACTGCTCTATTAGAGTATCTCGATCTTGGTATACTAATAATTTTTGGAGGGGTCAAGAGCCCCCTTTATCCCCCCCCCCTCCCCCCTGTATCCGCCCTTGATTCCAAATAGCTAATTTTACCATGGATACTACATGAATCTTACAACTAGGGCCTTGTGAGAAGGTTTGGTATCTTCTGATGTCTGGCTAATTACCTATGTCCCTGTCCAGCTTATCCCCCCTTTCAAAAAATCCCCCCTGGGTACTAGGTGATACAAATTATAGTGTATAATCACTAGCTTACCACAACTGGATGTCAGGAATTAGTGTGATACCAATTCTCAGCTATTCCGGATGCCGCAAAGGCACCATGCTACAGCTGACTATTCGCCATTTTGTCTTTCACGTCTACACTAAGGTTAATGGATCACGTGATCTTTTGAAAAGTACTTAAAAGTTCCCCGTATAAGGTATGGAGTTGCTTACTTAAAATTTCCCCGTAATATAAGTGGCATTGCTTACTTAAAGTTATCGCGTAATAGATATGGAGTACCTTACTTAAAGTTTTCCCGTATATATCAAGGAATTCATTACGTTTTTAAGTAAATATATGTAGGACCCTTAGAAGCTGCTAAAATCGAAATACTCTAATAGAACAGTCAACTACTCTAATAGAACATCCATCATTAAAACTACAATTTTAAAGAAGTTACCAGAATGCAAGCTGAAATTAAACCTATTCTTCTAGACCTTGCACTGCTATCCTCACCATTGTACCAAACATCCTGCCAGATACTAATCACTTTAGGTAAAAGATTTATACCTTTAACATACTAAATTGTATAAAACATCATTACTTGAAATTCTATTATGAAAACAACCTTTTCTGTCAAATAGTTTAAGTTTTTTCAGGCTCTGCTACAAACTTGATTCTTGGGTTTAAATGTTTCTCTTGCAAGTAAAACAATAGTCTTATATAATAGTGAATTTCATAGCATTTATAAAGTTCACAAGGCTGCAAACATCTGAGAGCTGGTTGTTTTTCTTACTTGATCAAATCCCATGCTACATTTATCTAAATCTAGCAGATTCTGGAGTTTGCACTATCAAATCCCTCGAAGCTCAACTTTAAGCTTATATGATATTGCAGGACTTATGTTGTCATTATCATTGGGTGCTAAAAGGGTTTAGTTGAGGCCAAAAACTAGTTGTATTTGTAGACTAGTTGTAAAACAATTATGGTGATAGATGGATCCATCATTTAAAAGTTAGATTGAAATAGCAACCTGCACTACAGAACAATGGATGAAGTAGATCCAATCCTGTGTTTTAAATATTCTCCTTGACCTTACATTCAATTAACTATACACTCTTTATTCTCTTTGACAAGCCACTATTATACATTTTCTTAAAATCCAATAACAAGAAACAGTCTATACTTCTGTTTTTAAAAATTAAAACTGAACTCATTTAATCATTTGGTTAAAAATAGCTTCTAGATTCAATCTTGTGATAGCCATTTCCAAAAATATCTAGGGGAGAATGCCACCAGAGCCTCCTAACTGGAGAATTCTACACATGCTGAGTGTATGTGCACTCCACACACTGGTGAGTCTACTTGCTATCTCCACTCACACTTACCCTCTCTACTGTTTGGACAGCTAGTTTGAGCCATGAGACTGTAAATTATGCTATACTTCAAAACACCAAATTTGATCATGTGCAGCTGATACCCATATGTTTCCACTACTTTATTTCTTTAAGATATTATTTTAGCTACTGGCTGTGTCTTTTAGTTGTACTGACAAACTGTAGGGGAAAAATGATATCACATAAACAAAGTGACATCATTTTTCACTCAAAATTACTACCAAATTCAATCTCAGTAGGCCAAGTTTGCAAAATTTTCCTGTGGGGGCATGCCCCCAGACTCCCCTAGATAGAGCATGTGAGTGTACTTTGTACACTAGTTATATCAACTTTCTTGCCATGTATATAAATTTTCATGTTAGCACCCCCTTTCTGAAATCCTAGATCCGCCCCTGAGCATGACAATAGTGCAGATTAGTTTAACTGCATACAAGATGATTTGTTTGCAGCTAAACACTCTATATCATGGTTTCATTGTAGCTGAACTCTCTACAAGGTAACTTCTTCTATTGATCTCTCTACAGGTGATTTATTTGCAGCTGAACTCTCTACATGATGGTTCTATGTAGCTGAACTCTCTACAAGGTGACTTCTTCTAGGTGATCTTTCTAGAGGGTGATTTGTTTGTAGCTGAATTCTCTACAAGGAAACTTCTTCTAGTTGATCTCTCTAAAGGGAGATTTGTTTGTAGCTGAACTCTCTACAGGTGTTTTGTTTGCAGCTGAATTCTCTACATGATGGTTTCTTTGTAGCTGAACTCTCTACAAGGTAATTTTTTCTAGTTGATCTCTCTACAGGGAGATTTGTTTGTAGCTGAACTTTCTACAGGAGATTTGTTTGCAGCTGAACTCTCTACATGGTGGTTTCTTTGTAGCTGAACTCTCTACAAGGTAATTTCTTTTAGCTGATGTCTCTTCAAGGTCACTAGTTTGTAGCTGAATTCTCTACATGATGGTTCCTTTGTAACTGAAGTCTCTACAAGGTGACTCCTTCTAGCTGATCTTTCTACAGGGTGATTTGTTTGTAGCTAAACTCTCTACAAGGAAACTTCTTCTAGTTGATTTCTATACAGGAAGATGTGTTTGTAGCTGAACTCTCTACAGGTGTTTTGTTTGCAGCTGAACTCTCTACATGATGGTTTCTTTGTAGCTGAACTCTCTACAAGGTAATTTCTTCTAGTTGATCTTTCTACAGGGTGATTTGTTCGTAGCTGAACTCTCTACAAGGAGACTTCGTCTAGCTGATCTCTCTACAGGTAGATTTGCTTGTAACTGAACTCTCTATGTGTGATTTGTTTGCAGCTGAACTCTCTACATGATAGTTTCTCTGTAGCTGAACTCTCTATAAGGTAACTTCTTTTAGGTGATGTCTCTACAAGGTCACTAGTTTGTAGCTAAACTTTCTACATGATAGTTTCTTTGTAACTGAACTCTCTGCAAGTTGATTTCTTCTAGCTGATCTCTCTACAGGGTGATTTGTTTCTAGCTGAACTCTCTACAAGGAATCTTCTTCTGGCTGATCTCTCTACAGGGAGATTTGTTTGTAGCTGAACTCTCTACAAGGAATCTTCTTCTGGCTGATCTCTCTATACGGAGATTTGTTTGTAGCTGAACTCTCTACAGGTGATTTGTTTGCAGCTAAACTCTCTACATGATGGTTCTTTGTAGCTGAACTCTCTACAAGGTAACTTCTTTTATTGATCTCTCTACAGGTGATTTGTTTGCAGCTGAACTCTCTACATGATGGTTCTATGTAGCTGAACTCTCTACAAGGTGACTTCTTCTAGCTGATCTTTCTACAGGGTGATTTGTTTGTAGCTGAATTCTCTACAAGGAAACTTCTTCTAGCTGATCTCTCTACAGGGAGATTTGTTTGTAGCTGAACTTTCTACAGGAGATTTGTTTGCAGCTGAACTCTCTACAAGGTAATTTCTTTTAGCTGATGTCTCTACAAGGTCACTAGTTTGTAGCTAAATTCTCTACATGATGGTTCCTTTGTAACTGAAGTCTCTACAAGGTGACTCCTTCTAGCTGATCTTTCTACAGGGTGATTTGTTTGTAGCTGAACTCTCTAAAAGGAAACTTCTTCTAGCTGATCTTACTACAGGGAGATTTGTTTGTAGCTGAACTCTCTACAGGTGATTTGTTTGCAGCTGAACTCTCTACAAGGTAACTTCTTCTAGCTGATCTCTCTACAGGGAGATTTGTTTGTAGCTGAACTCTCTATAGGTAATTTGTTTGCAGCTGAACTCTCTACAATATTGTTTCTTTGTAGCTGAACTCTCCATAAGGTAACTTCTTCTAGCTGATCTTTCTACAGGGTGATTTGTTTGTAGCTGAACTCTCTACATGGAAACTTCTTCTAGCTGATCTCTCTACAGGGAGATTTGTTTGTAGCTGAACTTTCTACAGGAGATTTGTTTGCAGCTGAACTCTCTACATGGTAGTTTCTTTGTAGCTGAACTCTCTACAAGGTAATTTCTTTTAGCTGATGTCTCTACAAGGTCACTAGTGTGTAGCTGAATTCTCTACATGATGGTTCCTTTGTAACTAAAGTCTCTACAAGGTGACTCCTTCTAGCTGATCTTTCTACAGGGTGATTTGTTTGTAGCTGAACTCTCTACAAGGAAACTTCTTCTAGCTGATCTCTCTACAGGGAGATTTGCTTGTAGCTGAACTCTCTACATGTGATTTGTTTGCAGCTAAACTCTCTACATGATAGTTTCTCTGTAGCTGAACTCTCTATAAGGTAACTTCTTTTAGCTGATGTCTCTACAAGGTCACTAGTTTGTAGCTGAACTTTCTACATGATGGTTTCTTTGTAACTGAACTCTCTGCAAGGTGACTTCTTCTAGCTGATCTCTCTACAGGATGATTTGTTTGTAGCTGAACTCTCTACAAGGAATCTTCTTCTGGCTGATCTCTCTACAGGGAGATTTGTTTGTAGCTGAACTCTCTACAAGGAATCTTCTTCTGGCTGATCTCTCTACAGGGAGATTTGTTTGTAGCTGAACTCTCTACAGGTGATTTGTTTGCAGCTAAACTCTCTACATGATGGTTTTTTTGTAGCTGAACTCTCTACAAGGTAACTTATTCTATTGATCTCTCTACAAGACGATTAGTTTGTAGTTGAACTCTCTACATGGTAGTTTCTTTGTAGCTGAACTCTACAAGGTGATTTCTTCTAGCTGAACTATCCCTTTCCATAGTTGCATGAACTCCCTATAAGGTACATGTATTAGCCACTACTAAATTTTTCTAGCTGATCTCTCTACAGGGTGAATTGTTTGTAGCTGACCTCTCTACAGGGTGACTTGTTTATAACTGATCTCTATACAGGTTACTTGTTTCTAGCTGATCTCTTGAATTCTCCTTCAGGGTGACTGCTCTATTAGGATGACTGCTCTATTAGAGTATCTCGATCTTGCACTTGCTGCACCAAGTTGGATTTCGTGTTATAACTCCGTGGCTTTAAATCTGATTCTTCTACACCATTGAAGAGCCTTTCTAAGATGATTACTCCTTCTATACAGCGATTTTCAAAGCATTCCCCATAGCGGTTTATCTGGTTGGCGTGGCAAGTAGTCGTTTTTTTTTTTTATTAGCTAATCTCGATTGCGTAATTGTTACACACTGTTGGTTTTTTCGTTGTATCTTCCTGGTTTTTATCGCGATTTCTTTCAAACCACAAAAGTTTTGAGGTTCAATAGTTAACCTATTTACCCACCGATTTTCAGCTTCTTCCCATACGCGGTTTACCCTGTAGGCGTGACAACATATTGGTGTTATTTTTCGTGAATAATCGATCATAACTCTTTCCTGTTTACCGTATCCTAGCCAAAGTTGGTACAGAGATGTGCCTTTATATCCCCCTTCTCTGTGCCAAATTACAAGGCAATCGGATATAGCGTTCGCGTTTTATAGCAGTTTTTGTAAGTGTGCAAAAAGAGGAAGAAGAAAAAAACCAAGAAACTAAGCCAATTTTTGAAGTCGCATATCTCGGGGACGCGTGAAGCGATTTCGCTCTAATTTGGAATGTGGAGTGCTGAAGGTGGAGGGAGTGTCCACAGCAAAAAGTGTCTTGTTTCATCAAGGCAGCACAGAGCTACGGAGGTACGAAAATTGCGTTTTCTTTCTTCCTGTCAATATACTCACGGGTGTTACGCGCCGGCTTCTTGGGCCGCACGACACACTACCGTGTGTCTTGATATACTGGGTCGAGACAGCATAGCTGGTAATTGACCCAGGCTATTACAAACAGAAAATAAAACATTTAACACATACATGCATATATAAAATTATTTATTGTGTGATGACAAGGTGGCCATCTGCTAGAGCAACTCTCTGCCGGTTTGTCTGTGGCGCCACAATTCCCGGACATTTTTACATCTTTTAGCCTGTTGCCTCGCAGTCCTTTGTGGGAGTTGAACTCTGTTTCATGCTCCCACTCCCTGCAGTTTGGTCATTAGTCGGTAGGGATTTCTTCTTAAGGCCCCTATCCGGGGGTTTTGCTGTGTGCAGGGGCGGAGGAAGTAGTTGATATGAGGGGGGCTGGGCTGACCCAGTCTTATCTCTGATTTGGTAAGGTGAGACCAAAAAAAAAAAAAAAAGGTCACATCCAACTGACAATGGCTTTCCACCTCACCAGCTACGCATTTATATCTGATAAACTACATAAAAATCCTTACATAGCTCGCTACATACTCATTCTATATTAGAGCGACTGCTCTATTACAGTATCTCGATCTTTATCACGGTTTTCAGCCCCACTCCAAGAAGGATAGTTTCAGTGTGATATCATCCTGAGGGAAGCCCCCTAGCCGCCTATGGCTGTGTGTATGCTGGCGATCCATGCGGTGTTTTTGTAGGTCTGTGTAGGTTCTGTAGGTTTAGCTGCTTTTTACTGTTTCTTTTGTCTTTTATAAATTAAATTAGGTTTAATTTCTAGCTAGAGATCGGGGAGGATGGGAGTGCCATTATGGCCCGAATAATAATAAATTGAAAAAAATGTGGAGTACTGAAATTGGAGGGCGTGTCCACAGCAAAAATCGTCTTGTTTCATCAAGGCAGTACGGAGGTGCGAAAATTGCGTTTTCGTTTTTCCTGTCAATACACTACCGTGTGCCTTGATATGAAGCTTTGATATAGTAACCATAATGATATATTCAACCACCACAAAGGGTCCTGGACAAATACCAGACCACATTAAAGGCATGTATTTTAAAAAGTGAATTTAGCAGCTTAAAACTACTTTAGAAGTAACTTGAAAGGCTTAAAAATACTTTTAAAAGTACCTTCAAAGACTTAACAAGCTACTTTGAAGTGTAACATATTAGTTGCAAAACTGTAAGTCATGCAATGCCTGATATATACGCACTCGCCCTCAGGCGCTGCTCGATCGTGCGTACATATCAGGCAATGCACTCCTTAAAGTGTTGCAACCATTACATGTAATAACCTCAGAATTAATAATGACAATTTCACAATTCTTAGTAAATGTTTTAGCAGACAACTAACCACACAAATGTAGCATGTTCAGGATTTCTATGGCTTTACAGTCCTATAAAACAGCACAGGTAAACAGCTTAGGCATACAGTGCTACTACAACACTCTAGTACAGCATCATCTCTCAAAGATTATTCAATGGGACATATTGGAGTAGCTGATTTCAAAATTGGTAATGGTATACAATCAGTATACAGCAATGGAGGCTCTGGAAGATTAGCAGTGGATTTACTAGATGCAAAAGATAATATCATTCTCACATTCCATGTTCGCTTTGAGGAAAAGGTTGTAGTACTGGACTCTAACATTGATGGTGCATATGGTAAAGAGGAAGGCCTACTGGCTACAACTTTGAGCCACTGAAAAAGACTACTGTTGACTTTGCTGCTACCGATGAGTACATACAAATTGTGGTTGATGGAAAATCATTTCACAGCTACAAACACAGACTGCCAATTTCATCACTTGCCAAAGTTCAATATTGGTCTTTTGGAACTGATAATCCGGGTATTCTGCACTTCCTTGGAGTCAAGTTTTCTCATCAAGGCCATGGATTGCTGGGAATGTCGTATGATGATATAATAAAATGAACTTACATGTACAATATAAGAACTATAATAATATTATAGGAATTTCTAACTGAAATTATTTTTTCTACATTATACTGAAAATGATACAATCAAGTGCTAAGAAATGCAGTTAAAATCATAAGTAATAAATTAATGATAATTAGCTGATAATTAATATTCTTGAAAAGTACGTGGCCTACAGACATGTATACTAACTACAGTATATCTGTACTGACTAATCGTGGACAGATTCGCCAGTGAACAAAGGGACAAATGTACACAATGAATCAAAACTGATTGTAATCAACTTATATTGTATTGACCATCAAGACTCACGGCAGTGAGTTGCGCGACCAAGGGAAGTAGGGTGTGAGTTGTACACGAACGACCAACTCTAATAGAACGCACACCTAAAACCTACCTTTAAATTTATTCTTTTGTGAAAAAACCTAGCAATACAAGAAAACCTTTGGTATATTGTTATGCAAGCGTATTACTAAGTAAGTAATCCCTGTTATATTTTATTTCAATTTTACCAAAAAGGAAGGCATACACAAAAGGCAAAGCCTGTACAAGGTGTCCGCCTACAAAAACAAAGATACATACATACATACATACATACATACATACATACATACACTGTTAAAACGAGGTGTTACAGGTACACCCATCGTAAAGGTGTTCATGTACACCCATGGTATTTACAACACCCTAGGGGAGTATTGTAGCACTTGGGGTGTTGTTGAACACCACAAATGTCATTTTACTCCCCAATAATAGCTAAGCCACTGTAAGGGTGTTTGCCTACACCTAGGTATATTGAAACCCACAATTGGATGCTTCTATTGAAAATTAGGTTATAAGTACAGTTTGCTAACTTCTATAAGAGTGACTTGGAAACAACTATGTGGTAAGTATAAGGTGTTGCAAATATATTATTGTGTACTGCTAATGTGCTTTGTTGTTGGTAGTCATTGAGTATAAATTGAAATCAACATGAAGGTTACTGGAATGCTATAGCAAGCCTACATTTCTTTCCAACAAAATTCCACCATGGAGAGACACCTTGACACCTTTAGGGAGTGTTCCGTGACACCTTTATAGCTATTCCTAGAACACCCTTAGGGAGTGTTGCAATGCCCTTGTAACACCTTTTAGTTGCTCCTAGAGCACCCCTGGGGAGTACTACAACTCCCTTCAAAGGAGTTTAATTTACACAGCAGTTAGAACTCCCCCAAAGGTGATTGGATTACACCCTATTTTTAACAGTGTACATACATACATACATACATACATACATACATATACTTACTACAGGGGTGGTGGAGCAGGCCAAAGAGTGAGGGGGCCAGGCCAGCTGTAAGTTGAAGACCAAAAAAAAAAAGTCACAGCCTGCTGACAACAGCTGCTCTCCACCAATTATATCTCCTTATAACTACACATACGTAGCTAAGTAATTTGCTACACTGCTTCTCTGAATACTGTGACTGCTCTATTAGAGTATCTAGATCCTGACTGTCCTATTAGAGTATCTCGATCTTTTCTTGCAAACAGTGTCCCAAAAAGTGTATGTGGGGGGGGGGGGGGGGGGGCATGCTCCCCCCCTTTCCCTCTCCACCGCCTATGTACCTACAGTACGCTACAAACTAAACAATACACAACAAAACACAAAACAGGGATACAGAAGTTACTTGACAGTCAGGTGGCAAGTTTCAAATACACATCTTATCTTAGGCCATGAGGCAATTTTGACAAGGTTAGTGATCGTGTAACAGGGGCAGATCCTGAATGTCTTAAATAACAGCAACACGACAATTATTTTTAGAGGCGCTTAGTACGCACAAAGGTGCTGGGTGACTATTTCACAGTTAGTTTGACTTTGGTTTCAGGTGAAATTGTATGCATGAGACAAACTGATCTTAGCCTGACATAAAGTTTAGTATTTTAATCAGAAGTATGGCTGGCTCCTCCACAAGGTGGGGGGGCCTCAAATGCCCTATCCTGGATCCACCATTGTGTAATGCTAGTCTTGTGATCCTGTCACACACTTCTAGGTAGCACAGATGGCCAACACATTCTTTAGATGCTGTATATTGCAGTACTACTTTTAAACTAAGTTTTTCTGTGCCCAAAAATGTTTCTAATAATGTCACACTATAATATGCACTTTTGTGAGATAAGATATTTATATACATGTATTGCTGTTTTAATGATTAAAAGTTTGCTTCACTGCTACCAGTCATGCATGAATCATATAATTGTGAAAATTTCGGGTAACAACCATTCAAAAAAATAATACCTTAATGTTTTATTTAGGACAATGGCAGCCGTAATTTCAACATGAGACATCTTACTGAGTACATTGTTAAACACATGGAGTTAAAGCATTTGTAGCATGTGGCATCCACTGTCACTTATGGGTTACGGTAGTGCTTTTGGGATCCTGCTTACTGCCTAGAGGAGTTGTGCCAAGATATTAACTGATATGACACTATTCTCGTCAAACTAAAATACTTTAAAATAGTTACAATGAACTGGTGGTCTAAATTAACAGAATGGCTACATAGAGTAAAAATGTGGAATGAGTAATACAGTTGCTCATACATATATTATATGCTGTATATGTAATTAAGGTGTATAATTTCTTGATACTAAAGTAATTACAGTGGTTTTATTTTTGAGGATACTCGTTTTCACTCATGTTACTTCAAAATAGCATAGGGGCAAGCGATTCTGATAATCATTAAATTTTGTATAAAACCAAGTGGTTGTGAAATTATGTTCCTAAAAATGTGTGTATATATGCACACAGAATTGTAGCAGCTGTCAAAAAGTCTTTATCAAATACACAGCATTATATACTGACACAAAGGTGGTGGATAGCTACAAATATGACATGAAGTGGTAACTGTGCACTGGTAGCTATACACACAAGCGAACGCATTCACTGCTGGGTAGCTATCTACATTACCATGGCCAGTGACACATACAGTGGTTGCTACACTATCATCTACATTTAAAACCACTCAGAGAAATGTTATTTTTAAAAAGCTATTGGCTATAGCAGACAGATGTAGTGTGTTAACATGGAAAATCAATTTTGGGATATTATTACATTGCTGAATGCTATGTGACATGCCTAACACAGATGTCAACCTCACAATTAACAACAATTTCACAGTTATTAGTAATACATTGGCAGAACAATTTCACAGTTATTAGTAATACATTAGCAGACACTTGACAGAGTTCTGGTACTACGATGTAATTCTACATCAAGCAAAACAAATATAATAATCATTTGTACCTAATAGACTTTCCTAGTAAATGTATTATCACAATAGTTTTAGTGCTACACTGTTCCATGTGGAGCCATCTATCACGTCCCTCTTACATGTATATACCCACTTTACTAGTCTAGCGTTCACTTAGCTACACACTTGTGGTATAATTACTTGTAATACATGTGCTTGGTGTGGTATAGTTCATACATAATCTACTGAAAATTCCAGGGTTCAGTAATAAAGAGTAGGATGTGAAATTGCTGAGAATACTAACATTATTTATTTACAAGCATACAATATACATGTAAGTAGGGTGGATAAGAGTATAAATTACGGTATGTATGTATTTTGGTATTACTAAAGAAAATAATGTCATCTTTAGAAAGCTATTGACTATAAGTAGACAGATGTACAATGTGTTTACATAGAAAATCCATTGTGGTTTGTAGAATAATTATGTAGCAGTCATTAAATTTAATTAGAATGATATGTGATATGTCTATTCCACTGGTGTCAACTATTACATGTAACAACCTCAAAGTTAATAATGACAATTATTTTTACAATTCTTAGAAAATGCATTAGCAGACAACTAACCACACAAATGTAGCATGATCAGAATTTCTATAGCTTTACAGTCCTATAAAACAGCACAGGTAAACAGCTTAGACATACAGTTCTACTACAACACTCTAGTACAGCATCATCTCTCAAAGATTATTCAATGGGACATATTGGAGTAGCTGATTTCAAAATTGGTAATGGTATACAATCAGTATACAGCAATGGAGGCTCTGGAAGATTAGCAGTGGATTTACTAGATGCAAAAGGTAATATCATACTCACATTCCATGTTCGCTTTGAAGAAAAGGTTGTGGTACTGAACTCTAAGATTGATGGTACTTATGGCAAAGAGGAAAGGCCTACTGGCTACAATTTTGAGCCACTGAAAAAGACTACTGTTGAATTTGCTGCTACTGATGAGTACATACAAATTGTGGTTGATGGAAAATCATTTCACAGCTACAAACACAGACTGCCAATTTCATCACTTGCCAAAGTTGATTTTTGGTCTTTTGGAACTGATAATCCAGGAATTCTGCACTTCCTTGGAGTCAAGTTTTCTTAAGCTACCTCCTTTAATGGATGATAATGTGATAAACTGACAGTTTCATGTACAATTAATAATATTATAGGAATTTCTCAAAGAAATTATTTTTTTCTACATTATACTGATAATTATACAATCAGGTGCTAAGAAATGCAGTTAACCTTACAAGTAATAATGAATAAGTTAATGATAATTAGCTAATAATTAATGTTCTTGAAAATTACACGGCCTGGCGGCCTACATACCTGTACTATTTAGATTCGCCTGTGGATGAAGGGACAAATATAAAATTACACCTGTTCATGTAGATAACTAAAACAGAGTGAAATTCTATATAACATCCGGGTAATTAAGGGACTACAGCCATACTAGGACTGGGTCACACATAAGACTTATGCACTTGTCAATTTCATGCCCCACCCTCCCACCCCCGGGCATCCCCACACCCCAGGTGGGGATTTGACATTGTTTCTTATCCCCACTCCTGGGGCAATTGACAGTTGTCCAATTCATTGACCGATTTTCGGTAGTTGCATTTCTAAACAATAAAATCGTACTTGCTACTATAATTTTACTAGCTACAGGGCAGGTTTATTACTAGTCGCATGCATGAAATATGTGCTTAATCATCCTTGAGGTGTTGTCAAATCCCCTACTATGGGGGTGGGGACATAGTGGGGATTTGACAGCCGATTTTGCCCCAGTAGTGGGGAATGTGACACCACGATTTGTCAAATCCCCTGTATCCCCCACCCCCACCGGGTAAGGGGGTGGGGCATGAAATTGACAAGTGCATTATTGACTTGACTTATTGACTTGACTTAGTGACTTGACTTAGTGACTGACTTAATGATTGATAAGGTGTAACAGAAAAAGGGTGAAAGTAAGGAAAAAATCCCTCCAATCCCAGAACTCAAACTGCAGGTCGTCTAGTCGGAGCCACACTCAGTCTTCCTCCAGGAGGGATGGATTTTCTTCCGAAGCATGGCACCATTTCTTTCGGTATGCGTGGATTGCAGAGGTGCTTTTTGAACAGTTTTTGATTCGAAATGCTGCATAACGCATTGACATAGCTGACAACGAAGCGTAATGAATACTTAAATTTTCAGACGATTATTGGGGCACCCGGCGCCATTTCAGATGTGATATGCGTGGGTTCACCAGTCATAATCAAGACACACGGTAGTGTGTCGTGCGGCCCAAGAAGCCGGCGCGTAACACCCGTGAGTATATTGACAGGAAGAAAGAAAACGCAATTTTCGCACCTCCGTAGCTCTGTGCTTCCTTTATGAAACAAGACGATTTTTGCTGTGGACATTCCCCCCAACTGCAGCACTCCACATTCCAAATTTGAGCGAAATCGCTTCGTGCGTTCCCGAGATATGCGACTTCAAAAATTGGCTCAGTTTCTTGGTTTTTTTTCTTCTTATTTTTCTTTTTCTTGTCGCACACTTACAAAAACTGCTATAAAACGCGAAATCCACATCTGATTTCCTTGAAATTTGGCACACAGAAGGGGGATATAAAGGCGCATCTCGGTACCAACTTTGGCTGGAATACGATAAACAGGCAAAGAGTTATGCGCGATTATTCACGAAAAATAACACCAATATGTTGTCACGCCTACAGGGTAAACCGCGTATGGGAAGAAGCTGAAAATCGGTGGGTGAATAGGTTAACTATTGAACCTCAAACCTTTTGTGGTTTGAAAGAAATCGAGCTAATAACCAGGAAGATACAACGAAAAAACCAACAGTGTGTAACAATTACGCAATCGAGATTAGCTAATAAAAAAACCACAGCTTGCCACGCCTACCAGATAAACCGCTTGGGGTAATGCTTTGAAAATCGTTGTACAGATGGAGTAATCATCTTAGAAAGGCTCATCAATGGTGTAGAAGAATCAGACTTAAAGCCACGGAGTTATAACACAAAATCCAACTTGGTGCAGCAAGTGCGAGATCGAGATACTCTAATAGAGCAGTCACCCTGAAGAGAATTCAAGAGATCAGCTAGAAACAAGAAACCTGTATAGAGATCAGCTACACACAAGTCACCCTGTAGAGAGATCAGCTAGAAGAAGTTACCATGTAGGGAGTTCATGCAACTATGGAAAGAGATAGTTCAGCTAGAAGAAATCACCTTGCAGAGAGTTCAGCTACAAAGAAACCATCATGTAGAGAGTTCAGCTACAAACAAATCTCCCTGTAGAGAGATTAGCTAGAAGAAGTTACCTTGTAGAGAGTTCAGCTACAAAGAAACCATCATGTAGAGAGTTCAGCTACAAACAAATCTCCCTGTAGAGAGATCAGCTAGAAGAAGTTACCTTGTAGAGAGTTCAGCTTCAAACAAATCACCCTGTAGAAAGATCAGTTAGAAGAAGTCACCTTGTAGAGAGTTCAGTTACAAAGAAACCACCATGTAGAGAGCTCAGCTACAAACTAGTGACCTTGTAGAGACATCAGCTAGAAGAAGTTACCTTGTAGAGAGTTCAGCTACAAAGAAACCATTCTTTAAAGAGCTCAGCTGCAAACAAATCACCTGTACAGAATTCAGCTACAAACAAATTACCCTGTAGAAAGATGAGCTAGAAAAAGTTACCTTGTAGAGAGTTCAGTTACAAAGAAACTGCCATGTAGAGAATTCAGCTACAAACTAGTGACCCTGTAAAGACATCAGCTAGAAGAAGTTACCTTGAGAGAGTTCAGCTACAAAGAAACCATTATTTAAAGAGTTCAGCTGCAAACAAATGACCTATACAGAATTCAGCTACAAACAAATCACCATGTAGAGAGATCAGCTAGAAGAAGTTACCTTGTAGAGAGTGAAGCTACAAACAAATCATCCTATTGAAAGATCAGCTAGAAGAAGTCACCTTGTAGAAAGTTCAATTACAAAGAAACCACCATGTAGAGAGTTCAGCTACAAACTAGCCACCTTGTAGAGACATCAGCTAGAAAAGTTACCTTGTAGAGAGTTCAGCTACAAACAAATCTCCCTGTAGAGAGATCAGCTAGAAGAAATTACCTTGTAGAGAGTTCAGCTACAAAGAAACCATTCTGTAAAGAGCTCAGCTGCAAACAAATCACCTGTACAGAATTCAGCTTCAAACAAATCACCATGTAGAGAGATCAGCTAGAAGATATTACCTTGTAGATAGTTCAGCTACAAACAAATCACCCTGTAGAAAGATCAGTTAGAAGAAGTTACCTTTTAGAGAGTTCAGCTACAAACAAATCGCCCTGTGGAGAGATCAATAGAAGAAGTTACCTTGCAGAGAGTTCAGCTACAAAGAAACCATCATGTAGAGAGTTCAGCTACAAACAAATCTCCCTGTAGAGAGATTAGCTAGAAGAAGTTACCTTGTAGAGAGTTCAGCTACAAAGAAACCATCATGTAGAGAGTTCAGCTACAAACAAATCTCCCTGTAGAGAGATCAGCTAGAAGAAGTTACCTTGTAGAGAGTTCAGCTTCAAACAAATCACCCTGTAGAAAGATCAGCTAGAAGAGGTCACCTTGTAGAGAGTTCAGTTACAAAGAAACCACCATGTAGAGAGCTCAGCTACAAACTAGTGACTTTGTAGAGACATCAGTTATAAGACTTTTAGAGAGTTCAGCTACAAAGAAACCATTCTGTAAAGAGTTCAGCTGCAAACAAATCACCTGTACAGAATTCAGCTACGAACAAATCACCCTGTAGAGAGATCAGCTAGAAGAAGTTACCTTGTAGATAGTTCAGCTACAAACAAATCTCCCTGTAGAGAGATCAGCTAGAAGAAATTACCATGTAGAGAGTTTAGCTACAAAGAAACCACCATGTAGAGAGTTCAGCTGCAAAGAAATCATCCTGTAGAAAATGCAGCCACAAACAAATTGCCCTGTAGAAAGATCAGTTAGAAGAAGTTACCTTTTAGAGAGTTCAGCTACAAAGACACCACCCTGTAGAGAGATCAGCTAGAAGAAGTTACCTTGTAGATCGTTCAGCTACAAACAAATCACCCTGTAGAGAGATCAGCTAGAAGAAGTTACCTTGTAGAGAGTTCAGCTACAAAGAAACCACCCTTTAAAGAGATCAGCTAGAAGAAGTTACCTTGTAGATCGTTCAGCTACAAACAAATCTCCCTGTAGAGAGATCAGCTAGAAGAAATTACCTTGTAGAGAGTTCAGCTACAAAGAAACCATCATTTAGAAAGTTCAGCTTCAAACAAATCACCTGTAGAGAGTTCAGCTACAAACAAATCTCCCTGTAGAGAGATCAGCTTCAAGAAGTTACCTTGTAGATAGTTCAGCTGCAAACAAATCTCCCTGTAGAGAGATCAGCTAGAAGAAATTACCTTGTAGAGAGTTCAGCTACAAAGAAACCATCATGTAGAAAGTTCAGCTTTCAAACAAATCTCCCTGTAGAGAGATCAGTAGAAGAAGTTACCTTGCAGAGAGTTCAGCTGCAAAGAAACCATCATTTAGAGAGTTCAGCTAGAAGAAGTTACCTTGTAGAGAGTGAATCTACAAACAAATCACCCTATTGAAAGATCAGCTAGAAAAAGTCACCTTGTAGAAAGTTCAGTTACAAAAAGAAACCACCATGTAGAGAGTTCAGCTACAAACTAGTCACCTTGTAGAGACATCAGCTAGAAAAGTTACCTTGTAGAGAGTTCAGCTACAAAGAAACCATTCTGTAAAGAACTCAGCTGCAAACAAATCACCTATACAGAATTCAGCTACAAACAAATCACCCTGTAGAGAGATCAGCTAGAAGAAATTACCTTGTAGATAGTTCAGCTATAAACAAATCACCCTGTAGAAAGATCAGTTAGAAGAAGTTAATTTGTAGAGAGTTCAGCTACAAAGAAACCGTAAAGAGCTCAGCTGCAAACAAATCACATGTACAGAATTCAGCTACAAACAAATCTCCCTGTAGAGAGATCAGCTAGAAGAAATTACCTTGTAGAGAGTTCAGCTACAAAGAAACCATCATGTAGAGAGTTCAGCTGCAAAGAAATCACCACTGCCCAAATTTCAAGGCAATAGCTCTTTCCAATCTGAAGCTATCAATTGTCAAAGTTGGCAAATTGGATGTGTGGAAGGCCCCTTTTCGCAACTCCGGTCACATATGTAATATATGTGACTGGATTTACGAAAAAGGGTCTTCCACACACATCCAATTCTATGAACTTGAATGACCATACCTTTGTGCTCAAAGAAGATACTAACCTGAAATTTTGTTCATGTATGAACCTATATCACTGTCCAAATTTCAAGGAAATACTATTTTCCTATCTGACATTATGAACTGCCAAAGTTTGAAAATTGGATGTGTGTGGAAGACCCCTTTTCGCAAATCCGGTCACATATATATAATTTGTACATTTACTGATAAAATATTTAAAGTACATCTACTTCATCTTTTCTTCTTCCTGTAGTAAAGAAAAAAAACATAGGTTAAAAAAGTCCCAAAGCTGGCCATAGGCCGGCTTTGGGGTATACAAATACAAAAAGAAATGAAATCTAATCCAAAACAGCCAAGCTGTAAAAAAAGTGTGCGGCCCTCAGAAAGGCTATGGTGAAAAAAGATGTGAAATCCAAGGTGGCGGCCAAGAAATGGCTGTGATGGTAGGTTAATGGTAAAAATTTTAATAACGACAATTCAGGTGAATTTTTGTGCCACTTCACAAAATTTACCTGAATTGTCATTATTAAATTTTTCCATTAACCTACCATCACAGCCATTTCTTGGCCGCCACCTTGGATTTCACATCTTTTTTCACCATAGCCTTTCTGAGGGCGGCACACTTTTTTTACAGCTTGGCTGTTTTGGATTAGATAATTATTTACAAAAAAGTTAACAAACAACTACACAGGGACCATAGCATAGTAGGGATATAACACTTCTTATTGTTTTACTATGATTTAATATCGTGCACTACTCCAGCTTGTTTCTGAATCAGTACTTTTTACGATGTGCTATGGTCCCTACTCAAGCTGAAAATTCCAAATTTTTCTGTGTACTTGTTTATGTAGCTAGCTACCACCTTTGTGTCAGTATATAATACTGTGTACTTGATAAAGACTTTTTGACAGCTGCTACAATTCTGTGTGCATATATACACACATTTTGAGAGACATAATTTGACAGCCACTTTGTTCTATGCAAAATTTAATCATTATCACAATTGCCAATATGCTATTTTGAAGTAACATGAGTGAAAATGAGTATTCCCCAAAAATAACACCACAAAAATCCTGTAATTAATTTAGTATCAAAAAATTACACACCTTAATTACATATACAGCATATAATATATGTATGAAAAACTGTATTACTCATTCCACATAATTTTTTACTCTACGTTGTAGCCATTCTGAGTGACTGTCAATTTAGGCCACCAGTTCATTGTAATTATTCCTAAGTATTTTACTTTGATGAGAATAGTGTCATATCAGTTAATATCTCGGCACAACTCCTCTAGGAAGTAAGCAGGATCCAAAAAGCACTGCTGTAAGTGACAGTAGATGCCACATGCTATAAATTAAATGTTTTAACTCCATGTGTTTAATTAACAATGTACTCAGTAAGATGTCTCATGCTGAAATTATGGCTGCATGTCGTTGTTCTAAATATAACATTAAGGTATTAATTTTTTTGAATGGTTGTTACCAGACATTTTTGTAATTGTATGATCCATGAATGACTAGTAGCAGTGAAGCAAACTTTTAATCAATACAACAAAACATATAAATATCACATCTCACAAAAGTGCATATTATAGTGATGACATTATTATATAGAAACATTTTCGGACATTAAAAACTTAGTTTAAGAGTAGTACTGCAATATACAGCACGCAAAGAATGTGTTGGCCATTTGTGCTACCTAGAAGTGTGTGACAGGATCACAAGACCAGCATTGCACGATCACTAACCTTGTAAAAATTGTCTCATGGCCTAAGATAAGATGTGTGTTTGAAACTTGCCACCTGTCATTGCAATGGTCAATTGTTAACATCACCATGCAAACAAATGCATATCACTACAAACACACTGTCGCATGTGACACTATAGATAAAAAGCAAAACTTGCTGCCATATATATATATATAAATAGTCACACCCTCCTATACAGGAAGAAAATCTGCATTTCAGGTATTTTGAAATCCTCAGTAAATGTACAAAAATTCTTGTACATTTCCGGTGTACATGAAATTTTCACATTTCCTTGACATTTCCTGAAGTAGTATAGAGAACAATTTCCATAATATTTCCTATTAGCAGGATTGATGGTATTTCCTGACATCAATTTTCTAATGCAGGATAGATGAAATTCACTGACATTTCTCAAACACAGGAAAGAAACAATTTTCAGAAATTTCTTGCATTCAGGATAGGTGATGTCAAAATGCAAATATCTTGTCTAGGAAATGTCATGTGTGTTATAACATTTCCTAAACACAGTATAGATGGGGGACAGTATGGTGCCAGTCTGCATTATCCTCTCCACCAGTTTAGGCCACATGACATTTATGGACATTTCCTAAATGGCAATAAACAGACAGCATTAGTACACTACAGGTAGCCAGCGTACCTACTATAAAAGAGTTTGCAAAATGTGTAAGAAACCTATATTAACAAGATACTATTTTATTGGTACTTTAATATACATGGAAAGAGAAGAGAGTGCATCTCTTAACATTGATAAGAGATGCACTCTCTTCTCTTTGAAGTAAAGAAAATGGTATATACTGTATATAGCTTCAAGCGTGCATATCATAGCTGATATATGAGTTCATCATACAAATATAACAAAATGATTTCAGCCATTTTGTATTATTTTAATTTTACCACAATTATAATATACATGAATGAATTTTATAACATTGGCTTTTTCTTTCGTAGTCCATTCCAACTGGAAATCCAAATTTGGTGGAGCCATCTCTAGAAACTTATTCTACTCAGTTCATAGGCGGTGGAGGCGGGGGGTCAGGGGGGCCATGGCCCCCCCACTTTTTTGGGACACTGTTTGCAAGAAAAGATCGAGATACTCTAATAGAACAGTCAGGATCTGAATACTCTAATAGAGCAGTCACATTATTCAGAGAAACAGTGTAGCAAATTACTTAGCTACGTATGTGTAGTTATAAATAAGGAGATATAATTGGTGGAGAGCAGCTATTTTTAGTAGGCTGTAACCTTTTTTTTTTTTTTGGTCTTCAACTCACAGCTGGCCTGGCCCCCTCACTCTTTGGCCTGCTCCACCGCCCCTATCCTCCATCCTTAATAAAAACTGTCTTAGGTGACTATGGAACTCCACATTCAGCAGCATTACAGTGGGGATGTGACCATGAGTGCAATGCTATACAGCAATACATGGTTGCAACTGGTACCCAAGTTGAAGAGTGTGGTGTTTTCTTAAGTGTTGAGCATCCTTTTCTAGCCACATCTCCTGATGGTATCATTTTGCTTGGCAATGAAGAATTTAGCATCATAGAAGTGAAGTGTCCGTATAAACATCGTGACAGCTCCATTGAAAAGGCATGTGAGGATCCATCATTTTGCTTAAGCATTGTTGATGGTTGTCAAACAAGGTTAAAGCGATCACATGATTATTATTTTCAAATTATAGGCCAGCTTGCACTTTCTGGTGCAAAGTTTTGTGATTTTATTGTCTGGACAAAAGTGGACCTGCACACCGAAAGGATTGTACCGGATAATGATTTGTGGAGTGAAATGAAAGAAAAACTCACTCACTTCTACATGACAACTTTGGGTATCGAAATTTTGTCTAGGTTGTATAGTATGTAATCAATTATTTTTGTGATAATTTAAATTTGGGTGCTGTATTTAAAAAGCTAGTCAATTTACATTAGTACACTATAACTACTTTATAAGTTTTTCTTTTAAATTACACAACGCACATACTACCACTACCATGTCATCGACTATCTTTCTGTTTGTACGGTTACATAATGTTTCAGTAAATATCTTGTACTCTTTTATCCTTCTGATTGCGTTTTCCACCCTTATTCGCACACTGGCAATGCTTCGAGATTGTCTGGCCTCTTGAGCTGCAAGTGTGCCTTCATTCAAAAAGCTTGGTATTGTCAAGAAACACCTTTTCTGGGCAAACAAGTCACGTGCATTGTAGCCCTTATCAGCCAAAATTCTTTGCCCTGGTTTCAGATTTTCCAATATTCCACTGTGTTCAATGGTGAATCTGTCACTGCTATTGCCTGAGAAACCTGCAGAAACATAAACGAAGACACCTGTAAAAGTATCAACAGCAACCAAGTACCTGACGGTTGTGTGACTTTTATAATCACTATAAGATGACTTCTGCGTTGCCAGGTTGCTTGGTCTCTGAATGAAAATTTCAGTGCCATCAATTATAGCTACTGAGTTTGGCAACAGATCATATGGCGCTACAGATGGACCAATGCATGTCTGTGGCCATTGTATAAGCCTTTTAAACTGAGCACTCAGAAGAGGAATCCAGTGGTTTAAAATACGTGAAATAGAGCTTTGATCAACATTGAAGCGGCACGCCAAGTCGCTTTGTGAATGATTTTGCCGGAGCCGCATCAAAACAAGTAGAAGCTTTTGGGTTGGTGAAAGCATTTCACTTGTCGTTTGCTTTCGCAACATCGGCTGTAACCAGCGATCAATGCAGTCAAAAAGCTTACGTGATATTCCAGTGTACATATTCACTTGACCATCACTGAGCAAGGTAACATCAAGTCTCTGTATATGAGTATTAAGATATTGAATATGCTCCTTAAGCTTCATATTTTCTAAACGTAACTCTTCATTCTCCTTCATTAGATTCTCCACATTGTAGTCAACTCTTAATTCATGATTTGCCACTTGTAAGACTGGTAGATCTGGCCCTCTGTGTTCAGTGTGTGAAGCAGTTTGGCTCAGTTGGAAATCATTCCGTTCACACTGTTGTTGTGAGTGCTGATCAGTTGGTGAGTTGTCAAACTCCTCACTGTGCTGCTCTAAGTCCACAGTTGTGTCATTGCACCGTAGTGTAAGTTGACCAGATTGTGTACTATCAGACTTCTCGCTGAGCTGCTGTGCATCCTCAGTTGTGTTAATGCATTGTAGTGTGAGTTTACCAGATTGTGTACTCTCACTGAGCTGCTGTGTATTCTCAGTTGTGTTAGTGCATTGAAGTGTGAGTTGACCAGATTGTGTATCATCAGACTCCTCGCTGACCTGCTGTGTGTGTAGATTACTGTCAGCTATCAGTTGTGTAAGCTGGCCACTGTTATGTGTCTCTGTGTTTATTTGTGTGAGTTGGCCACTGTGATTTGTTTGTGCATTGTGTTGCGTGAGTTGGCCAGCTTGTAAATTGTTAAACTCATCACCGGGCTGATAATCTTGTGAACTGTATGGTTGCTCACTGTGCTGTTTTGCTTGAGAAGCTCTTCTTCTTCTTCTGGTAGTTTTCTCTGGTGGAGACTTCCTCTCCAATGTCCTTCTCTTTTTTGGTGCAGAACTAGTTACAGGATAGTTCCTTGGTCTTTTAAAATTAATTGGAAGAACGTCACTTTCATCTCTGGTAGGTCCTTTACAATCTGCATAATGTATGTTGCAAATTACAGCTTCCTTAGAAGGCTGCCACTTAGTTTGCCGTCCACCTTGCCTGGTAAGATTGATCTTTTCGATGACAACTTGTTTGACATGATCGGGCATACTATGAATACTGTGCAACGTTAAATACTGAGGCTTAGGACAACCATGATTTCGTGCCAATGGACAGCCACAAAGCCGATTTCCAGCGATATCTTCCGGGCATTTCCCCTTTTTATTGGTACAATCCCAAACACAGCACAGGCGTCTTGACATATTCTTCTAATCGTATGTTAGGTAGCTCTCAAGAAATGCTCCTTCAATACGTGACACCGTTGAGATTTCAAGAAATACATTAATTACGAATTCTCGTAAAATTTTCTACGGCTATTAGAACACGCATATCGTCTATTCTAGGTTATCAAAATACATATCACAGAAAAAGATCGATCAAGACACACGGTTTTTTTTTTTTTTTTTTTTTTTTTTTTCAAGACACACGGTAGTGTGTCGTGCGGCCCAAGAAGCCGGCGTGCCACCCGTGAGTATATTAACAGGAAGAAAGAAAACGCAATTTTCACACCTATGTAGCTCTGTGATCCCTTATCCGATTGGAACCAAATTTGCTAGAGAGGTGCCGGCCGGTAAGGGGAGTCTACACACCAAATTTGAAGAAAATCGCTCCAGCCATTTCCGAGATACGAGCGAACAAAATTTCGTTTTAATTTCTTCGTTTTTTTTCTTCTTCTACTTCTTCATTTCTCACATTCGCAAAATCCGCCATAAAACACGAATGCGTGCTCGGATCGGGCTGAAATTTGGCACACTTAAAGGGCTCATTAAGGCGGATCTGTGTACCAACTTTGGTAGGAATTCGATGAACATTCACGGAGTTATGACCGATTATTTGCGTAAAATAAGGTCGAAGGTCTGTCACGCCTACAGGGTAAACTCCTTTGAGGAATCAGTTGAAAATTGATATGTAGATGGAGCAACCATCGTAGGAGTGCCTTTTTGTGGTTTGAAAGGAATCGGAATAAAGACCACGGAGATATGACACAAAACCCGACCTGTGTCAAAATTACGCAATCGATTTTTATGAATAAAAAACTATTAGTTTTCGTATCTACCAGGCAAACCGCTTAGAGCAATGAGCTGAAAATCAGTATGTAGCTGGAATAATCATCATGGAAAGTCCTTCCAGTAGTACAGAAGAATTGGATTACAAACCACTGAGTTATGATTCGAAACCCAACTACGTGTTGCAAATGCGAGATCGAGATATTCTAATAGAACAGTCACCCTATTAGAACATTCAGTGTATAGCTACACATGCATGCACGCATACAGTTCATATTACTTACAAGTTATTAGTTCATTGTGTAATAATAATGGAATTGATTTATTTGATAGTGCTTCTCTTTGTTCTTGTAGAAAAAAAGCAAAGAAAAAGATGTGATATCTATATGCATAAATATTGGAATTCATTTATTTGATGGTGTTTCTATTTGTTCTTGTAGAAAAAAACACAGAAAAGATGTGATATCCATGCATAGCTACCAAACTGGATGCTGCCAAGCTATATACATCATGGCTGCACCAAAGGCTAAGCCTGTACAAGGGTGCTTCCACAACATACAACATACACAAAAAACTTGACACACACCCACATAAACTATACATTGTACCGATAATGTAGCATTGTTCATTATATGATTATATCACCTTTATACCAATTATCAAACTTCAACAAACATTAAGCACAATAATATTTATTATTTTCAATGTACGTAACTACACTCACTAATATAGAGAACATGCAATGCAGTTATAAGTAGGGCTCAGCTTTCAAGTGCATTATTATTTATACAACATTGGATATTCAAATAATATGATATTCAGGATGCTGTTCAACATTCTACTACTAAATCATTTATAATCATTAAGTGAATGCAGTACGTAGGACTAAACAGTATATAAATCTATGGGCTGCTCACTGGCAGCTCCACCTTACAATCAAAACTGCATAGTGAGGCTTTGCTGAAAACATAACATCATCCATAGCAGTGTTGTTTTAGTAAGGAATTTTAGTTTTAGTTATAGTCATGGCCAGTTTCGTCAATTTATTTTAGGTATAGTTTTAGTAATCTTTCCTAATTCCTTTTAGTTATTGATTTAGTTAAGGTTAGCTATATTTCTGTGTCATTTTAGTTTTAGTTAAAAGATGTGAAAATCTTTTAATTATAGTTTTAGTAAAATTATAAAAACCCAATTATAGTTTTAGCTGTACATAAGAAAATCTTTTGGTTTTAGTTATCTTAATTCTTTTTAGTTTTAGATTTAGTACTGGTAAATTATTCTGTTGCGTTTTAGCTATAGATTTAGAGTTTTAGTTTAATTAATATATTATGAAGTTGCTTTTAGTTTTGATTAACTAAAACACATATATATATGTCTTACTAAAAGTACTTCAGGTTTAGTCATAGTTAACTAAAACAACACTAATCCTTAGATATCCATCGGAAACCCTCAGTCCCCACCACATCTGGAGTTTGCATTCTTACAGCAAGGTATCAAGACACACGGTAGTGTGTCGTGCGGCCCAAGAAGCCGGCGCGTAACACCCGTGAGTATATTGACAGGAAGAAAGAAAACGCAATTTTCGCACCTCCGTAGCTCTGTGCTTCCTTGATGAAACAAGACGATTTTTGCTGTGGACATGCCCCCCAACTGCAGCACTCCACATTCCAAATTTGAGCGAAATCGCTTCGCGCGTTCCCGAGATATTCGACTTCAAAAATTGGCTCAGTTTCTTCGGTTTTTTTTTCTTCTTCTTATTTTTCTTTTTCTTGTCGCACACTTACAAAAACTGCTATAAAACTCGCACGCCATATCCGATTGCCTTGAAATTTGGCACACAGAAGGGGGATATAAAGGCGCATCTCGGTACCAACTTTGGCTGGAATACGATAAACAGGCAAAGAGTTATGAGCGATTATTCACGAAAATTAACACCAATATGTTGTCACGCCTACAGGGTAAACCGCGTATGGGAAGAAGCTGAAAATCGGTGGGTGAATAGGTTAACTATTGAACCTCAAACCTTTTGTGGTTTGAAAGAAATCGAGCTAAAAACCAGGAAGATACAACGAAAAAACCAACAGTGTGTAACAATTACGCAATCGAGATTAGCTAATAAAAAACGACTGCTTGCCACGCCTACCAGGTAAACCGCTTGGGGTAATGCTTTCAAAATCGCTGTACAGATGGAGTTATCATCTTAGAAAGGCTCTTCAATGGTGTAGAAGAATCAGACTTAAAACCACGGAGTTATAACACGAAATCCAACTTAGTGTAGCAAGTGCGAGATCGAGATACTCTAATAGAGCAGACATCCTAATAGAGCAGTCATCCTAATAGAGTAGTCACCCGAAGAGAATTCAAGAGATCAGCTAGAAACAAGTAACCTGTATAGAGATCAGCTACAAACAAGCCACCCTGTAGAGAGATCAGCCACAAACAATTCACCCTGTAGAGAGATCAGCTAGAAGAAGTTACCTTGTAGGGAATTCATGCAACTATAGAAAGAGATAATTCAGCTAGAAGAAATCACCTTGTAGAGTTCAGCTACAAAGAAATCACAATGTAGAGAGTTCAGATACAAAGAAACCACCATGTAGAGAATTCGTTTACAAACAAGTCACCCTATAGAAAGATCAGCTAGAAGAAGTTACCTCGTAGAGAGTTCAGTTACAAAGAAACCACCATGTAGAGAATTCATTTACAAACTAGTGACCCTGTAGAGACATCAGCTAGAAGAAGTTACCTTGTAAAGAGTTCAGCTACATAGAAACCATTCTGTAAAGAGCTCAGCTGCAAACAAATCACCTGTACAGAATTCAGCTACAAACAAATCACCCTGTAGAGAGATCAGCTAGAAGAAGTTACCTTGTTGATAGTTCAGCTACAAAGAAACCATCATGTAGAGAGTTCAGCTACAACAAATCTCCCTGTAGAGAGATCAGCTAGAAGAAGTTACCTTGTAGAGAGTTCAGCTTCAAACAAATCACCCTTTGGAAAGATCAGCTACAAACAAATCTCCCTGTAGAGAGATTAGCTAGAAGTTATCTTGTAGAGAGTTCAGCTACAAAGAAACCATCATGTAGAGAGTTCAGCTACAAACAAATCTCCCTGTAGAGAGATCAGCTAGAAGAAGTTACCTTGTAGAGAGTTCAGCTTCAAACAAATCACCCTGTAGAAAGATCAGCTAGAAGAGGTCACCTTGTAGAGAGTTCAGTTACAAAAAAACCACCATGTAGAGAGCTCAGCTACAAACCAGTGACCTTGTAGAGACTTCAGCTAGAAGAAGTTACCTTGTAGATAGTTCAGCTACAAAGAAACCATTCTTTAAAGAGCTCAGCTGCAAACAAATCACCTGTAAAGAATTCAGCTACAAATAAATCACCCTGTAGAAAGATGAGCTAGAAAAAGTTACCTTGTAGAGAGTTCAGTTACAAAGAAACCACCATGTAGAGAATTCAGCTACAAACTAGTGACCCTGTAAAGACATCAGCTAGAAGAAGTTACCTTGAGAGAGTTCAGCTACAAAGAAACCATTATTTAAAGAGCTCAGCTGCAAACAAATCACCTATATAGAATTCAGCTACAAACAAATCACCATGTAGAGAGATCAGCTAGAAGAAGTTAACTTGTAGAGAGTTCAGCTACAAACAAATCACCCTGTATAGAGATCAGCTAGAAGAAGTTACCTTGTAGAGAGTTCAGCTACAAAGAAACCACCATGTAGAGAGTTCAGCTAGAAGAAATCACCCTGTATAAAATTCTGCCACGAACAAATTGCCCTGTAGAAAGATCAGTTAGAAGAAGTTACCTTGTAGAGAGTTCAGCTACAAAGAAACCATTCTGTAAAGAGCTCAGCTGCAAACAAATCACCTGTACAGAATTCAGCTACAAACAAATCACCCTGTAGAGAGATCAACTAGAAGAAATTACTTTGTAGAGAGTTCAGCTACAAAGAAACCACCATGTAGAGAGTTCAGCTGCAAACAAATCACCCTGTAGAAAATACAGCCACAAACAAATTGCCCTGTAGAAAGATCAGTTAGATGAAGTTACCTTTTAGAGAGTTCAGCTACAAAGAAACCACCCTGTAGAGAGATCAGCTAGAAGAAGTTACCTTGTAGATCGTTCAGCTACAAACAAATCACCCTGTAGAGAGATCAGCTAGAAGAAGTTACCTTGTAGAGAGTTCAGCTACAAAGAAACCACTATGTAGAGAGTTCAGCTACAAAGAAATCACCCTGTAGAAAATTCTGCCACAAACAAATTGCCCTGTATAGAGAGATCAGTTAGAAGAAGTTACCTTTTAGAGAGTTCAGCTACAAAGAAACCATTCTGTAAAGAGCTCAGCTGCAAACAAATCACCTGTACAGAATTCAGCTACAAACAAATCACCCTGTAGAGAGATCAGCTAGAAGAAATTACCTTGTAGAGAGTGAAGCTACAAACAAATCACCCTATTGAAAAATCAGCTTGTAGAAGTCACCTTGTAGAAAGTTCAGTTACAAAGAAACCATTCTGTAAAGAGCTCAGCTGCAAACAAATCACCCTGTATGAGAGATCAGCTAGAAGAAGTTAACTTGTAGAGAGTTCAGCTACAAAGAAACCATCATTTAGAAAGTTCAGCTTCAAACAAATCACCTGTAGAGAGTTCAGCTACAAACAAATCTCCCTGTAGAGAGATCAGCTAGAAGAAGTTACCTTGTAGAGAGTGAAGCTACAAACAAATCACCCTATTGAAAAATCAGCTAGAAGAAGTCACCTTGTAGAAAGTTCAGTTACAAAGAAACCACCATGTAGAGAGTTCAGCTACAAACTAGCCACCTTGTAGAGACATCAGCTAGAAAAGTTACCTTGTAGAGAGTTCAGCTACAAAGAAACCATTCTGTAAAGAGCTCAGCTGCAAACAAATCACCTGTACAGAATTCAGCTACAAACAAATCACCCTGTAGAGAGATCAGCTAAAAGAAGTTAACTTGTAGAGAGTTCAGCTACAAAGAAACCATCATTTAGAAAGTTCATCTTCAAACAAATCACCTGTAGAGAGTTCAGCTACAAACAAATCTCCCTGTAGAGAGATCAGCTAGAAGAAGTTACCTTGTAGAGAGTGAAGCTACAAACAAATCACCCTATTGAAAAATCAGCTAGAAGAAGTCACCTTGTAGAAAGTTCAGTTACAAAGAAACCACCATGTAGAGAGTTCAGCTACTAACTAGCCACCTTGTAGAGACATCAGCTAGAAAAGTTACCTTTTAGAGAGTTCAGCTACAAAGAAACCACCCTGTAGAGAGATCAGCTAGAAGAAGTTACCTTGTAGATCGTTCAGCTACAAACAAATCACCCTGTAGAGAGATCAGCTAGAAGAAGTTACCTTGTAGAGAGTTCAGCTACAAAGAAACCACCATGTAGAGAGTTCAGCTGCAAAGAAATCACCCTGTAGAAAATTCTGCCACAAACAAATTGCCCTGTATAGAGAGATCAGTTAGAAGAAGTTACCTTTTAGAGAGTTCAGCTACAAAGAAACCATTCTGTAAAGAGCTCAGCTGCAAACAAATCACCTGTACAGAATTCAGCTACAAACAAATCACCCTGTAGAGAGATCAGCTAGAAGAAATTACCTTGTAGATAGTTCAGCTACAAACAAATCACCCTGTAGAAAGATCAGTTAGAAGAAGTTACTTTGTAGAGAGTTCAGCTACAAAGAAACCATTCTGTAAAGAGCTCAGCTGCAAACAAATCACCTGTACAGAATTCAGCTACAAACAAATCACCCTGTAGAGAGATCAGCTAGAAGAAATTACCTTGTAGATAGTTCAGCTACAAACAAATCACCCTGTAGAAAGATCAGTTAGAAGAAGTTACTTTGTAGAGAGTTCAGCTACAAAGAAACCATTCTGTAAAGAGCTCAGCTGCAAACAAATCACCTGTACAGAATTCAGCTACAAACAAATCACCCTGTAGAGAGATCAGCTAGAAGAAATTACATTGTAGATAGTTCAGCTACAAACAAATCACCCTGTAGAAAGATCAGTTAGAAGAAGTTACTTTGTAGAGAGTTCAGCTACAAAGAAACCATTTTGTAAAGAGCTCAGCTGCAAACAAATCACCTGTACAGAATTCAGCTACAAACAAATCACCCTGTAGAGAGATCAGCTAGAAGAAATTACATTGTAGATAGTTCAGCTACAAACAAATCACCCTGTAGAGAGATCAGCTAGAAGAAGTTACCTTGTAGATAGTTCAGCTACAAACAAATCTCCCTGTAGAGAGATCAGCTAGAAGAAATTATCTTGTAGAGAGTTCAGCTACAAAGAAATCATCATGTGGAGAGTTCAGCTGCAAAGAAATCACCACTGCCCAAATTTCAAGGCAATAGCTCTTTCCATTCTGAAGTTATCAATTGTCAAAGTTGGCAAATTGGATGTGTATGGAAGGCCCCTTTTCGCAAATCCGGTCCCATATGTATTATATATATAATTTGTACATTTACTGATAAAATATTTAAAGTACATCTACTTCATCTTTTCTTCTTCCTGTAGTAAAGAAAAAAAAACATAGGTTAAAAAAGTCCCAAAGCTGGCCATAGGCCGGCTTTGGGGTATACAAATACAAAAAGAAATGAAATCTAATCCAAAACAGCCAAGCTGTAAAAAAAGTGTGCGGCCCTCAGAAAGGCTATGGTGAAAAAAGATGTGAAATCCAAGGTGGCGGCCAAGAAATGGCTGTGATGGTAGGTTAATGGTAAAAATTTTAATAACGACAATTCAGGTGAATTTTTGTGCCACTTCACAAAATTTACCTGAATTGTCATTATTAAATTTTTCCATTAACCTACCATCACAGCCATTTCTTGGCCGCCACCTTGGATTTCACATCTTTTTTCACCATAGCCTTTCTGAGGGCCGCACACTTTTTTTACAGCTTGGCTGTTTTGGATTAGATATACTCTAATAGAACAATCAGAGAATAGTCGGACAGCTGACTGTTCTATTAGAGTATATCGATCTTTCCTGTGACATGCATTTTGACAAGCAAGGATTTAGAGTCTGTGCTTCAGCAACTTGCTATTTACTATAAAGTGCAAATTTACTAGGAAAACATGGGAATTGAGGTATAAATGTCGAGCATAATTTGAGCATAATAGGTAAACATTGAGCGTTAATTTAAGCATAATAGGCAATATTTTGAGCAGTGCAGCATAGCATAATAGGTTAAATAATAAGCATAATCGGCGGGGCCTTAATTATTGTTTTGCCATGAAATTTTCAGCACATATTACATATTTACTATTATGTTACCCATATAATTTTTGTTGCACAAATTTTATAGCAATGGCTAACCTTTGCCTCTCAGAAATACTTGAAATTGATATAGAGAGTTTAGCTATATAAGACTTAGTCATTATAATGTGATAAGTATACAGTATATTGAAGTATCATAATACTGTGTAGAAAAATATGTCAGCTATTTGTTGACAAATCACTCTATTTCAATACTATTTACAGATAATGTTATAAGGTTACAACTAGAACTACTAAGATTACAACACAACTTCCTAATTTGGTTACTAAATATAACCATCCCATGGTCTTCTTCAAAGGCTAGATGATCTTCAAATAATATTTCTTTTGTTTGTTCTGTAGTGTAATCATCAAAGCTTCTATCAGGCCCTTTTCCGACAACTTTTAGGCTTGTTACAAAAGCAAGGTGATGGTTTCCAACATAGATAAATTTTTCTATTAGTGCGTAGTTCACTGTACCATCGTTTTCAAAAGAAATTGTGTAGTTATTTCGTTTGTTGTCACTACCATAACATCTTGTGCATATTTTTCTGTTGTTTACGATGCATCTGTTATAGAGTCTTGCTTCAGTATTTGAAATTTCTTCGAAATTGTTCTTCATCATGAGGTAGTTTATATCATCCTTTTCTGTAGATGTTAGGAGACAGTACTTCCCTTTTCCAAGAAATGATGTTGATCCATATTCTGCAGGTTGCAGAGCATTCGGAGATCTATAATATATATATAATGGTAAAGTTTGCAATGTTAGAGATCCTCATACAACACTCTTTATGCACATTTGTATGGGACAAAGTTTATATTATATTGTGCCTGAAAGCGTGGAGTATATAGGAATAAAACAAAGTGGAGTATATGGGATTTATTACTCACCCAAAACAACCTAAATAGTGTCTCCTGTTATTTACATATGGAGTACTTAGCCTAAATGAAGGGATCCGTGCCACTCATAACGAAATGAATAAAATTAATGTAAAATCATCTGGGCAACCGTGCAATGGTGTCAATGCTTGTGGTGTTTCAGCTGGCCATGGGCAGGTCAAGATACCAGTGGATTCTCAGAGGCTGGCACATGGTACAGTCCCTCTAGAAATCCACTCACAGAATGCAGCCCCAAGAAAATTCTGTGGTATATATAAATGTGTAGTGTACATTAATGTACATAATATCTAAGTACCTCACAGGGTGGCTACACCACTGACTTATGAATGTTAGTACACTAAACTGGTAAGGAAACTAAATACAAGTTGCCACACAACAAAAATGATATAATACAGTATGGTATGCTAAACATTTGACACATTATAACTTATTTCTTTATGTGAACAACTTTTTTGAAATTTGTTGATCTACGCAGCATTATTAAAAGTAAAGCAACATAATGACAGGCATCAAACAGTGGTATAAGAGAGTGCTACTTTGAAACATGTTAACCAGTACTAACCACAGCTGCTATAGTCTAGCTGCTTACATAGTTTGAGGCTATAGAGTGTGTTTAATTATAATTATGTGATAGTCAAGATCACTAGACTGAATTAGTTCAAGACATCAAAAGAAACAATACACCATACTACCCCAATAAGAAATGATTGGAATTTAAATAAATTCATGAGTAATGGAACTTCTCCAGTGAACTAATTTCTACTGCAAATTTATACCTCTACCAGTTCATTAAAATTATACTGGTAGTTACTATCGTTTTATTGTATTGCATGTAGTGATTCATGTATATGCTTGTGATATGAAGCCATATAGGCACTGCTTTATGTCAAGTTCTAATTCACAATCAATGTTTTCTTTCTACCTTGGATTATATGATACAGCTACCCTACTGTGTCTAAGCCAGTCATCAACTACTTCCTCATGTTAGCTGGCTAATAAGTCAACACTTTTTTTATACATAAAACTGACTTTTATGAATAACTATTAAATCCATTATAAGGTAATGGTGCCAGAATTTGATTACCTTCATTTGATCTACAGTATATAATACAAAATGACGCATAATAAGAAACTATAAACTCACTAAGAGTAATTGTTCATGATCTAAAGTGTCCTTGTAAGCAACATGTCAGCTGGTTTGAATTCAAAAGTGTTCTTCCATTCCTCCAGGTCTTGCAGAACTTGCTGGTCTAAAGAACAATACACTGTACAATAGTTGAACATCAAACTGTATACTTACCTTTAACTAAACTGTAGTTGTATTACCATACTTCATGTCCTTCATTTTTACTGGTGTACACTAAACAAATCACATTATTGAGTGATGTGTAACAATTGTCCTTAATAATTATCTAATCCAAAACAGCCAAGCTGTAAAAAAAGTGTGCGGCCCTCAGAAAGGCTATGGTGAAAAAAGATGTGAAATCCAAGGTGGCGGCCAAGAAATGGCTGTGATGGTAGGTTAATGGTAAAAATTTTAATAACAACAATTCAGGTGAATTTTTGTACCGCTTCACAAAATTTACCTAAATTGTCATTATTAAAATTTTTACCATTAACCTACCATCACAGCCATTTCTTGGCCGCCACCTTGGATTTCACATCTTTTTCACCATAGCCTTTCTGAGGGCCGCACACTTTTTTTACAGCTTGGCTGTTTTGGATTAGATTTCATTTCTTTTTGTATTTGTATACCCCAAAGCCGGCCTATGGCCAGCTTTGGGACTTTTTTAACCTATGTTTTTTTTCTTTACTACAGGAAGAAGAAAAGATGAAGTAGATGTACTTTAAATGTTTTATCAGTAAATGTACAAATTATATATATAATACATATGTGACTGGATTTGCGAAAAGGGGCCTTCCACACACAATTTGCCAACTTTGACAATTGATAACTTCAGATTGGAAAGAGCTATTGTCTTGAAATTTGGGCAGTGGTGATTTCTTTGCAGCTGAACTCTCTACATGATGGTTTCTTTGTAGCTGAACTCTCTACAAGGTAATTTCTTCTAGCTGATCTCTCTACAGGGAGATTTGTTTTTAGCTGAACTATCTACAAGGTAACTTCTTCTAGCTGATCTCTCTACAGGGTGATTTGTTTGTAGCTGAACTATCTACAAGGTAACTTCTTCTAGCTGATCTCTCTACAGGTGATTTGTTTGCAGCTGAGCTCTTTACAGAATGGTTTCTTTGTAGCTGAACTCTCTAAAAGGTAGCTTCTTCTAACTGATCTTTCTACAGGGCAATTTGTTTGTGGCAGGATTTTATACAGGGTGATTTCTTTGCAGCTGAACTCTCTACATGGTGGTTTCTTTGTAGCTGAACTCTCTACAAGGTATATAACTTCTTCTAGCTGATCTCTCTACAGGGTGATTTGTTTGTAGCTGAACGATCTACAAGGTAACTTCTTCTAGTTGATCTCTCTACAGGGTGATTTGTTTGTAGCTGAACGATCTACAAGGTAACTTCTTCTAGCTGATCTCTCTACAGGGTGGTTTCTTTATAGCTGAACTCTCTAAAAGGTAACTTCTTCTAACTGATCTTTCTACAGGGCAATTTGTTTGTGGCTGCATTTTCTACAGGGTGATTTCTTTGCAGCTGAACTCTCTACATGGTGGTTTCTTTGTAGCTGAACTCTCTACAAAAATAATTTCTTCTAGCTGATCTCTCTACAGGTTGATTTGTTTGTATATAGCTGAATTCTGTACAGGTGATTTGTTTCTTTGTAGCTGAACTCTCTACAAGGTAACTTCTTCTAACTGATCTTTCTACAGGGCAATTTCTTCGTGGCAGAATTTTATACAGGGTGATTTCTTTGCAGCTGAACTCTCTACATGGTGGTTTCTTTGTAGCTGAACTCTCTACAAGGTAACTTCTTCTAGCTGATCTCTCTACAGGGTGATTTTGTTTGAAGCTGAATTCTGTACAGGTGATTTGTTTGCAGCTGAGCTCTTTACAGAATGGTTTCTTTGTAGCTGACCTCTCTACAAGGTAATTTCTTCTAGCTGATCTCTCTACAGGGAGATCTGTTTGTAGCTGAACTATCTACAAGGTAACTTCTTCTAACTAATCTTTCTACAGGGCAATTTGTTTGTGGCAGAATTTTATACAGGGTGATTTCTTTGCAGCTGAACTCTCTACATGATGGTTTCTTTTTACTGTAGCTGAACTCTCTACAAGGTAATTTCTTCTAGCTGATCTCTCTACAGGGTGATTTGTTTGTAGCTGAATTCTATACAGGTGATTTGTTTGCAGCTGAGCTCTAAACAGAATGGTTTCTTTGTAGCTGACCTCTCTACAAGGTAATTTCTTCTAGCTGATCTTTCTACAGGGAGATCTGTTTGTAGCTGAACTATCTACAAGGTAACTTCTTCTAACTGATCTTTCTACAGGGCAATTTGTTTGTGGCAGAATTTTATACAGGGTGATTTCTTTGCAGCTGAACTCTCTACATGGTGGTTTCTTTTTACTGTAGCTGAACTCTCTACACAGTAATTTCTTCTAGCTGATCTCTCTACAGGGTGATTTGTTTGTAGCTGAACTATCTACAAGGTAACTTCTTCTAGCTGATCTCTCTACAGGGTGATTTGTTTGTAGCTGAATTCTGTACAGGTGATTTGTTTGCAGCTGAGCTCTTTACAGAATGGTTTCTTTGTAGCTGAACTCTCTAAAAGGTAACTTCTTCTAACTGATCTTTCTACAGGGCAATTTGTTTGTGGCTGAATTTTCTACAGGGTGATTTCTTTGCAGCTGAACTCTCTACTTGGTGGTTTCTTTGTAGCTGAACTATGTACAAGGTAATTTCTTCTAGCTGATCTCTCTACAGGGTGATTTGTTTGTAGCTGAATTCTGTACAGGTGATTTGTTTGCAGCTGAGCTCTAAACAGAATGGTTTCTTTGTAGCTGAACTCTCTACAAGGTAACTTTTCTAGCTGATGTCTCTACAAGGTGACTAGTTTGTAGCTGAACTCTCTACATGGTGGTTTCTTTGTAACTGAACTTTCTACAAGGTGACTTCTTCTAGCTGATCTTTCTACAGGGTGATTTGTTTGTAGCTGAACTCTCTACAAGGTAACTTTTCTAGCTGATGTCTCTACAAGGTGACTAGTTTGTAGCTGAACTCTCTACATGGTGACTTCTTCTAGCTGATCTTTCTACAGGGAGATTTGTTTGTAGCTGAACTCTCTACAGGTAATTTGTTTGAAACTGAACTCTCTAAATGATGGTTTCTTTGTAGCTGAACTCTCTACAAGTTAACTTCTTCTAGCTGATTTCTCTACAGGGTGATTTGCTTGTAGCTGAACTATCTACAAGATAACTTCTTCTAGCTGATCTCTCTACAGGGAGATTTGTTTGTAGCTGAACTCTCTACAGGTGATTTGTTTGAAACTGAACTCTCTAAATGATGGTTTCTTTGTAGCTGAACTCTCTCAAGGTAACTTCTTCTAGCTGATGTCTTTACAGGGTCACTAGTTTGTAGCTGAATTCTCTACATGGTGGTTTCTTTGTAACTGAACTCTCTACAAAGTAACTTTTTCTAGCTCATCTTTCTACAGGGTGATTTATTTGTAGCTGAATTCTGCACAGGTGATTTGTTTGCAACTGAGCTCTTTAAAGAATGGTTTCTTTGTAGCTGAACTCTCTACAAAGTAACTTCTTCTAGTTGATGTCTCTACAAGGTCACTAGTTTGTAGCTGAGCTCTCTACATGGTGGTTTCTTTGTAACTGAACTCTCTACAAGGTGACCTCTTCTAGCTGATCTTTCTACACAGTGACTTGTTTGAAGCTGAACTCTCTACAAGGTAACTTCTTCTAGCTGATCTCTCTATAGGGAGATTTGTTTGTAGCTGAACTCTCTACATGATGGTTTCTTTGTAGCTGAACTCTCTGCAAGGTAACTTCTTCTATTGATCTCTCCACAGGGCGATTTGTTTGTAGCTGAACTCTCTACATGGTGGTTTCTTTGTAGCTGAACTCTACAAGGTGATTTTTTCTAGCTGAACTATCTCTTTCCACAGTTGCATGAACTCCCTACAAGGTAACTTCTTCTAGCTGATCTCTCTACAGGGTGACTTGTGTGTAGCTGATCTCTATACAGGTTTCTTATTTCTAGCTGATCTCTTGAATTCTCTTCAGCGTGACTGCTCTATTAGGATGACTGCTCTATTAGAGTATCTCGATCTCGCACTTGCTGCACCAAGTTGGATTTCGTGTTATAACTCCGTGGCTTTAAGTCTGATTCTTCTACACCATTGATGAGCCTTTCTAAGATGATTACTCCATCTGTACAACGATTTTCAAAGCATTACCCCAAGCGGTTTATCTGGTAGGCGTGGCAAGCAGTCTTTTTTTTTTTTATTAGCTAATCTCGATTGCGTAATTGTTACACACTGTTGGTTTTTTTGTTGTATCTTCCTGTTTTTTAGCTCGATTTCTTTCAAGCCACAAAAGGTTTGAGGTTCAATAGTTAACCTATTCACCCACCGATTTTCAGCTTCTTCCCATACGCGGTTTACCCTGTAGGCGTGACAACATATTGGTGTTATTTTTCGTGAATAATCGCTCATAACTCTTTGCCTGTTTATCGTATTCCAGCCAAAATTGGTACCGAGATGTGCCCTTATATCCCCCTTCTGTGTGCCAAATTTCAAGGCGATCGGATATGGCGTTCGAGTTTTATAGCAGTTTTTGTAAGTGTGCGACAAGAAAAAGAAAAATAAGAAGAAAAAAAACGAAGAAACTGAGCCAATTATTGAAGTCGCATATCTCGGGAATGCGCGAAGCGATTTCGCTCAAATTTGGAATATGGAGTGCTGCAGTTGGGGGGCATGTCCACAGCAAAAATCGTCTTGTTTCATCAAGGGAGCACAGAGCTACGGAGGTGCGAAAATTGCGTTTTCTTTCTTCCTGTCAATATACTCACGGGTGTTACGCGCCGGCTTCTTGGGCCGCACGACACACTACCGTGTGTCTTGATTACCCATAACATCATATGAAGGTAGCTACATCAGATGAATCATTTCACTGTTAACCAGCTAGACCTGTGATTAGCACAAGTGTTATTTGTACACAAATGAATAAGTCAACATGTGGTATGGGTGATTTTATAGTCTGTTAAGTTTCATAGTTCCTAGAAGGAAGTGATTTCATTGTATCTTTATACTGTTGGATGTTGTTGTTTGCTACTCTCATAAATAGTTTTATTGGTTCCAGGTAATGACAATTATCACCTATTTGAATTTACACTATGTTAACAATGTGGTGATCACTAACACTGATGTGATGCGAGCTCCATTAACAGATATCTTCAATTGTGGACATCACTCCACTGATTGACATCTCCAGACTTTGCCATAACAATACAATACTCTTTCTTGTTTGTCTAAAAACAAGAACATTTGTAAGAACTGCATGCAATGACTAGCATCAGCTAAGTCACATGTTGAAAAGTTGTTATAGTAAAAGTACCATAAAAGTGTAATGAATGCTGCAAAATACATAACATTTTCTGTGATAATTTTGACTATTGACTATTATCTTGTTGTCATGGCTACCTGGTATCCAGTGAATCCCCTCAGTATATGCGTACCATAACATTATACTAAGAAGTATGGTCACTTACACTTTATTTAATGCTACATAAATTGTCAGTGTAAATGTTACCAACATGTAAAACCCGGTGACATGTTTTCCATTGTTTAAGAGACATGTACAGAATGGAAACAGATGATTTACTGGTATTTAAAGTAAACATTGACAAGTAACTAGTCAATCCAACTAAATTACTTTACTTTGCTGTTGTGTGTATTTCAGTTGCACTTGAAAAGACTTGCTTTAGCTATACATCCTGTATGAATAGTGGTATTGGAATGTCTTATGACATCATACAATTGCGTTGTAATGTTTGAGCAGTTACCATTACATCATTATATCCTGTACTTCTGTGTCTATAAAATACTTCAAATCAGTTTAACTAACAGTTCTAGTATTATTTGTTGCTGTGATGATGATAAAATTTATATTTTTACTGATATTCCTTATTTGGAATGTTGATGAAGTCAAAGGAGTTAAAGATGATGTTAGTGGTTCAGGTATAGTGAGGATGAAATTCCTTGTTGTAATATTGAAACTATACCATTTTCTACAGGGGCGTATTCACTTGTTGATGTACTGAATAATGTCACTACTAGTAACACCATTATCAATATATCAACTGATGTTGTGTTGTCTTCAAATATGACACTTGAAGGTCTCAACAATGTTATAATAATTGGACAAAGAAATTCCACTGTGAACTGTAATTATATTGGATCAGTGAAGTTTGTATCCTGCAATAATATCACCATTGAAGGTGTCAGTTGGGAGAGGTGTGGATCTACCAAACTATCAGCTTATGCAGGAGTGAAGTTTTACAATTCATCCAACATATTTATTAAAGATTCCTCTTTCTACAACTCAACTGGACAAGCTGTTGTACTGTCAAACATGTTAGGAAATGTGTACATTAACATTTGTCAGTTTACACATAACAAATACCACAAAGGTCATGGAGCAGCTATTTACTATACATCTAGTCCTGAACATAGTACTCAGGTAAAGCTGGTAATTAACAATTGTAATTTCACTTTTAATGGACCAGCTGATTCAGAAAGTGTTGTTTACATTGATAATTCAAATAATAAAGTTAATGGCCATATATCTTTACTACAAAATTCCACATTTATTCAAAATGAAGGTGTACCCATTTACATTTCACACACCGGTCTAATACTCAATAACAGTGTATCATTCAAGGATAATAAAGCCACTACTGGTGGAGCTATTTATATCAGTAATTCTATTATCAAATTTGATGACAAGTGTAATGTGAGCTTCTATAATAATTTAGCTAGTGCTAATGGTGGAGCCATCTATCAAGAGGCTAATTCCAAGATGTTCTTCACAATGAATGCAACAGTAAAGTTTACAAGGAACTCAGCAGGCTCAGAAACAAATAGATGGTCACTTGGTTTAGCAGTATTTTCTAAAGACTCACTTATCGTATTTCAAGATCAGTCAATAGTAATATTTAAAGATAATCATGCTGTGGGAGGACTGGCCATGGGAGGAGCAGTGTATTCTGAAGGATCAATTATCTACACCAATGGCAGCTCAACAGTGATATTTAGTAATAATCATGCGACAAGTAGTGGAGGAGCAATACATGCATATGATTCTCCCATCAAATTTCACGGAAGCTCAATAGTGATATTTAACAGAAGTTATGCCACTAATGGAGGAGTTATGGCACTACTACCTAGCTATGATTTTAGAGATTATGGTACTTCTTTTATATCATTCACTGAATACTGTACAGTAAAATTTTTCAGCAATAGTGCCACAAATAAAGGAGGAGCATTATGGATGTATAATCACTATAATGGACCATTATTATTGAATACTGCCACGTTTAGTGGGAAATCAACAGTGATATTTTCCAACAACACTGCAAAGCAAGGTGGAGCAATAGACATTGAAGGTAATTACTATCAACAGGTAATATTTCAAAGCAGTACCAATGTGATGTTCATTCATAACGAAGCCATTGAAGGAGGAGCTGTATATTTATCTTCTTCTTCTGATATCACATTTACAGATATTGCTATCGTTCACTTTTGCAATAATACAGCATCACTGAGTGGAGGTGCCATTTTGTCACTTGATAACTCTAATATCTTGTTTACAGGAAAATCCACATTATATTTTAACACCAACCTAGCCAGGCAACATGGTGGAGCTATATCTTCTGTTATCAATACTAGAATAACATTTAATGAAACTTGTTCTGTAATGTTCACAAACAATACAGCCATGCAACAAGGTGGTGCTTTAAATTTACTTTACAAATCAGTTGTAATATTTCAAGATGATTCTAATGTAACTTTCACTCACAATACAGCCTTGCAACATGGTGGAGCAGTACATGTACATGATAATATCAGTGTCAGCTTTGAAGGATCCACTAGAGTTGTGTTTTATCACAATATGGCAGAAAGTGATGGTGGAGCAGTATATTCTTATGACCATTGTAACATTACAATAAGACAATACTCTGAAGTGATGTTTGATACAAATAGTGCTATGCAGTATGGTGGAGCAATGTATTGTGATCGTCATGCACTCTGATGTTACACTAGAAGGAAACATTCCAGTGACATTTACAAATAATACTGCAGAAAATGGTGGAGCTGTTTGTGTTTCACAGTCTGTCATAAAATTTGCAAATAATTCTTTGGTGATGTTGAATGATAACAGAGCTATAGGGAATGGAGGAGCTATGCATATTAGTGATGACTTCAAAGCAATATTCAATCAGGGTTCTTCTATTAAATTTGATCACAATATGGCTAATCGATATGGTGGAGCATTATACAGTGAAGTAAATCATGAAGGGCTCAGTAAACTAAGACTGAACACTACAGGAATTACCTTTACCAACAATAGAGCACTAATTGGAGACTCTGTTTACCTAGATATACCAACATCTTGTGATGAGGCTTGCTTGAACAGGACCATTGTTGGTGTTAACAAAGAAACTTTAGAAAATGGTTCTTTTGCTGGTAACATTTACACTCCTCCTATAGTATGTTCACGTTGAGCTGAATCCTGAAAAACAGTTAAAAATTAAAAGTGGATTTTTTTCTGAACAGAGTTAACATTTCAGCCAACCAGATGATTATTGGTAACAGCAAAGGTGTCAACAACAGACACGTACGGTTTGGCTCCATTACAAATTCGGGAAAGGGCTGTAATGAACACTGTACTTATATGGCTTCCTCATAGGAAATGTATTGTGAAAATTTTGATTGGCCGTAAATATTATGTCAAACATTTGAACCAAAAAATTTTGAAATATTTTTAGCGGGTCAAACAGTACTACAAATGAGCCAAATTTCAAAATCGTGTGTAATTGCATCCATGAGTTATTAAATGTTTTTGAGGATTCAGCTCAACGTGAACATACTATAGTAAACTAGTATTAGGTGACCCGGCTGTGTGTATTGATGATGACAATGTCACTAATTGTGGGACATATTATATAAACAACATAATGCTTGGTCAAGAAATTATCATTGATGCCTGTGTACGGGACTATTATGATCAGCGCACTGTTGAAACACAATTTATGGTGGATAGTAATGATGAAGATCACAACATTAATGGAACAAATAGTGTGATAATATCATGTACTAATGGGTTACAAGGAATCAATGTAACAGGATTTAAAATTTCTGATATAAAAAACTTAACAATGAATCTTACTTTCCATGATGGCAGTTGGTCTAACTTGAAAACAATTTCAATAGGATTAATAACTGAACTATCACCATGTCACCCTGGTTTCTATTATGATGACACAACACAAAGGTGTATATGCTATGATGATGATATCATAACTTGTTCTGGTAGTACATCACTTATCAAGAGAGGTTATTGGTTTGGAGAAGTCAGTGATAAATCAACAGTGACAGTTTGTCCCAACAATTACTGCAACTTTACTTGTTGTGAAGCCACTAATGGATTTTATGAACTCTCACCAGTGAGAATGAATCAGTGTAGTTCACACAGATCTGGTACTGCTTGTGGTAGTTGTGAAGAAAGCTATACTCTCTCATTTGATTCTGTAGAATGTGTAAGTGTTGACAAATGTACAACTGGACAGACAGTAATGGTAGTCACATTTTCAATGATATACTGGATAGTCATAGTTATACTAGTGTTTATTATGACATACTATCATGTTGGGATTGGTTATTTGTATGCTATTACATACTATTACAGTGTGCTGGATATTTTACTGAGCCAAAATTTGTACCAATCAAAAGGATTGTTTACAATTGTTACCACTTTGTCCATGCAGTCTTGTGAAAATTACTCCACGATTTCTAGGTCAGCTTTGCTTAGTAAAGAATATGAGTGGAATTGAACAACAATTCATTCATTATACACATCTACTAACTGTCTCAGTTATAATAGTAATAATCTGTCAATCAGCAAGAATATCTCATAAATTTGCATCATTTATTGGTAGAGGTATTATCCGCACTATTTGTTTCCTTGTGCTCATGTCTTATACTTCTGTGACCACAACTTCATTACTATTGTTGAGCTCACTGACATTTGATAATGTGGATAAGGTTTACACTTACCTATCACCTGACATAGAGTACTGTCATGGTCGTCATCTACCATATTTTATTGTAGCAGTGTTATGTACACTAGTTATTGTGTTTGGTCTACCACTTCTACTGCTACTAGAACCATTCCTTAACCACAAGATCAACTTCATAAGGATAAAGCCATTACTAGATCAGTTTCAAGGATGCTACAAAGACAAGTATCGTGGCTTTGCAGCTTTTTATATGATTTGTCGACTTGTTATTATGATAATAATCATTGTAATTCCATCTAACGATATCATCTTCCTACATTTATTGATCTTTTCAAGTGCGATATTGGCTTTTATATTGATAAACGTATTAAAACCTTATCAACACAAGATCCTGAACATCTTTGATGGGTTGATTTTACTATTAGTGGTCCTGCCTACACTGATACCACTTGTTAGTCAACAGTTATCAACAGCTACTGTTATCATTGTAATGATTCTACCATTGATCTTCTTCATTGTTCTGGAACTAATAGTACACAAAGAGGCCATTAAGACTATTACTACAAAGATAACTGCACATTTTACGACTGAGCCAGTTTCTACCACAAATGATAATAATGAGGTACCGATGGGTGATATTGGAATAATCATTGATGATAATATGAGGAAGAATGCTACTATCTGTGAAATGTTAGTATACACTATAGCTAGTTGTCAATGTCAGCTATTATCAGGGGCATAGCCAGGATTTTTTGAAGGGGGGTTCCAACAGCAGTATTGAGTTACCAGAAGCAGGGGTATTGTGGCGCAGCCTCCAGCCACTGAGAGACTTTAATGAATCAAACCTCATCAATTGCTATGTTTTGTACAAAACGTTCATTAATTATAGTGCATATAAGCGCCCTGGGATGAAGCTAGTACTAGATAAGCTACCTAGCGGAAACAGACAGCATAACACAGACACATAAAGTAATCTGTAAGTGATAGTTATCTCAATGGTATAGGAACCATGAATCCACTGGTACAAAAGTCATGACTTACAATCAAAACATTATAACTATACAAATATGCATAGCATGAATTCATTTTGCATAACACAAGTGATAAATTACTGGGGTTCTATATCTTTAAACACTGCACACCAAAGCTACAGTATGCTCAGTTTTGCATTTAATGTTAGAATGTCTGAAAAACTTCACTAATGAAGTTGCTTAACATATGGATGTGGATATTTATATGCATGTTTTATTAGAGTATACCCAACTGTTCTATTAGAGTATATACCTGACTGCTCTATTAGAGTATATCAATCTTTTTGAAGAGGGCTCATGTTACCTCTGTAAATCCTTCCTTGAGAGATAAATGCAAGCTTTGTACTGTGCCATTACCATATTACTCACTCATTTTTCCCTGCCACACTAAGTGGTGAGTTAGGGTCCTGCTTGCAGAAGTCTAAATTTTATAGGGGCAGTTCCTGAACCCCTTGGAACCCCCCTCCCTGTATTATTCATGATCACACAAATTTAACTCTACTTATGATGTATACAATCACATCATCTACATAATATAAATGTTGCCGCTGATACTGCTGTCTTTCTCTGGTTGACTATTTGTGCAGATGTCAAGTTAGTGTTGAATTCTCAATATTTATGACATTCCTAGTGATACATCAACAGTAGTTAAACATCATGTTGTGTTATGTACTATAATTGATTATTTCATCAACTACTGTATATAACTACATCACACATGATGTAGTATGTTTTATTGTTTATGATGCTACTGTATGGCTTACCTATGTTACAATTGCACTATACACATTAGTAGTCAGTTTTCAGTGTGTATTATGTTGTTGTTTATAACAGTCCTTCAAACACAAGAGATGATTTTACTTGCTACCGGGATTCTTTCCTGGAGGTGATGGATCAGATAGAAGACTGATGTATACAGTGTGATCAATAATAATGACACTAATAATCATGCATACACACTTTTCATAATAGTAGCTACTTTGAACTATGCTATCTTGTATTGTATACTTTATATCTTGTATCATTTCCAAGCCAAAAGTCACTACTACAATAAGGTATAAGGACATGGTTGTAGTCACAGAAGTCTGGATTAATGTTACAGTCTGTGGATAAAATATCTTTTCCCTCAATTTCAGTGTTCTGGCCATTAGTCAAGTTGAAAATGGAAGTAATGAAAGGTGATATAATAGTATTTTGTGTGTTTCCAATGTTTTCATTCCAAGCCCTAGTTACATCAAATGTTTGTGTGATGTCTTCACCACCAAAATATTGTAGATGATCGGTGCACCTCATGTTGCAGGTTTCAGGTGAGTAACATGCTCCACCTCCTTCAAGAAACACCACCCAATTCTGTGATAGCGTGTTGATATGAAGATAGTACCCAGCTTGTGTGAAATCATTGCACAAAGCATCTTCATTATCCACAAACCTCCATAGCAGTGACTCAGCATATAAAATCTTATTGAACAACACCAAAAACAAAATGCTATTTACTGGATTTCTCATAGCATGTAGATATCAGACTATAGTCAAGATAAACAATACTTTTGGTTAACAATAAGCAATGCAACACAGCCCCCCTAAGGTGTGTGTAGTGTACTGCATACAGGATCCTTGATGCATATTCTGTTTACTTATTTATTTTGCAAACATGGCAAGCAATGATTTTCTGGAAACTGCAGCTATAACTATCACCTATATGTGACTGGGCTTGCAAAAACAGGGCATGTGGGCACATGATTTTTTCCTATATACTTTAAAAAACTTTCATCGCTCATAACTTTTTGTATTATTATGCTATGGCGATGCAAGTTTTGGCCATTATACTTAATTAGAATTATGATGCAAGTTACAGAATACAAATATTTTGTTTCAGTACTGAGATATGACCTGTAGAGTGATGGGGTGTAGTTTGTGCCCACATGTCCTGTTTTCGCAGGCCCGGTCACATATGTAGATCTATCATCTGTCTATCTACTGACTTACCTATCTATCTATCTATCTATCTATCTATCTATCTATCTATCTATCTATCTATCTATCTGTCTACCTACATATCTATACATCTATCTACAGTATCTATATCATCTGTCTATCAATCTACAGTACCATTTGTGTGTATCACTTAGTCTATAGCTACACTCTTTGTTTCATAATATTATTATTACCTGAATTCTGAATGAAACAGTCTTATCCACTGTAAAGGTCTTCAGTTAACAACAAAATAAACCTGCAAACTAAACAATATAATATTGTCTACTCCACTCAGCAGATATCAATAGACACACAGTTTTTAATGTGTGAATTGTATCACCACTTTTTAGGTGGCAATTGCACGTATGATAGACACTCAGTACATGTAAACAATCACACCTACTAGAATTACATTGTCCAATGCTCATTTCATGCTCACCTGTAACCAGAGCTAATTTCCTATATAAGCCATTAGAATTGTCTTCAAACAACAACCCCTTATACATAGAACAACACCCAGAAATATAATGGTCTTTTATTTAACACAACAGTAAGGATACAATACAATGTATATATTTGCTTAAAATAACAAACAATAGTTGATAATATACAATTATTATAATAATACTTATGATTACTGTGGAGTGGTGACTTTTTCATTGTGCCTGTGTTCTTTTTGACCAGCATACATAGAAGTGACCTCATTGGACATGTGAGGAAAGTAGGTAGTTTGAGTTTTGTCTTCAGAAGGTGATGGTGGAGTTGAGTTGTCCACCTGAGGTAATACAGAAGTGGCACTTACAATCAGATGGTGGATATTTCTGTGAGAGTTAGTGGCCATTTTAAATGATCTTCAGTGACTTTCACCTCAGTATTATTACTGTCAGCAATAATTTGGCTAGATTTCGGGTTGTAGAATTTGGATGCTGCACTTCTAGGACGGGTTGTTCTATTAGCCACACTGGAACTACTAATCCCTGTATTGGCAGAATGGGAATACGGCTGATAATTTGTTGGTAGTTTGTCAACCACTTCAATACTGGGTGGTGACAAGTTATCAGAAAGTTGAGACTTCCTTGAATGAAATGCAGAAAAATGTTTTGCAACAGGTGAACACTGGCCAGCATTACGTGAAGTTGATCTGGTAAACTTAACATGAGAAGTTCTGTTGACATCATCTGATATTGGAGTACAAGTGACAGTAGTAGATGTTGTATCATAGCCAGACCAACTACACCCAGTACTGCTGTTGCACTCATCCAGATCTGCAGTATCACTATCACTGCCTAAGTCATCATTGCTACTGTTGTTAATAATATCAACTGAAATACCTGCTTCCTCTTGAATAGATTGTGCAGCTATTTTATTCATAGATGTCATATCTGTATTGTGCAAGGAAACCTGGTTTATCAACTTAGTCTTTCCTTCACTAAAATCCTCAAATGGTGGTCTGGTGTTTATTGACACATAGGTGACATGGCCTTGCAATGTATGTATTTTAGAAGGTGAGGAGGATGGCAGTTGAAACTCTGATTTTGATTGAGAGGTGGTGCCTAAAAATGGTTTCTCGGTACTTCCTTGGTTTTTTGAAGCGCATTTGATTAACTGCCGTTTGCTTGCTAATTTAGCAGCAGTTAATGGTCTGACTATATTTGAGGTATCTCGTGATAGGATAACTGCCTCCTTCCACTTTAGCTTTGCATTCTCTGGACATGTTAAGGGAGGCTGCTTTTGGGCTAATGCAACATTTACTAAATTCTGAAACTTGCTGTATGGAGTATCATGGTCATTTATATGGGATAATAATTTGTTGTTTTGATCTTGGATGCTTCACGAGCTAATGCTATGCGTTCAAACAGTTGCTGCTCTCTCAAGCGCAGATCCTTACTCATCATTATCGGTGATGGAGATCGGCTGTCAGAAGGAGATGTAGTTTCATCTTGCAGGTCATAAGATGGTGGAAGCAATGTCTGTGGTGATGGTGAAAGACTTTAAATTGGTTGTACAGGGAAACTGAGTCTTCTTGTTTTGGCTTTGTTGGGTTTCCAAATCTCATGGTGCTCATTCTCATCAAGAAAATTCGACTGCTGTTTTTGAGCATATGTCATTCTGGATTGACCAGTGGGTGCCCTAAAGTTACTTTCTTGATCACAGCTATCTTCTTGTTGACCGAATCCGACTGATCTACTGAAGTCCAACACTTCACCTGAGGAATGAACTCTAACAAATGGGTTAATCTTAACAGCATTGCCTGCTGGAACATTGCTTAAGCCTTTGTGTTTTCCAGAAGATTCAGAACTGTCTGAGTCTGATGTGGTTGGTGGGAACAACAGTTTTTCCAACTGTATTTGAGAGTCATTTAAATCATCGTCATCGATGGTGGTACAATGCTGAGGTGAATGTTCATCCTCCTCCATCTCCATTTTAACATATTCCCTAACTTCCTGATCATCATTGCTGACTATGCTGTAGCGACTTTCATTGCTGTTTTTCCTGCTGGCAAGTACATTTTTTGAAGGACTAGTAACACCCAGCTGGGGCTTATCCAACTCAAAATGCAGTCTGTCATCATCTTTAACATCGCCAGCATCTGAATTGTTGGTAAAAAACTGTCCAAGTTCAATTCTATATGTTGTTTGTCACCGTTTACTGGATGCATGTTATTATTGTGTGACAATGACCACTTTTCTAGATCTGTAATTCTATCCCTAAAGCAAATAACAACATTACAATTATATCTGACACAATTTGTATGTATTTTTACTTCACTATGGTACCACCACAATTATTGAACTACCATTAATAAATCCTTTTTTAAATTTTACCGGAAAACACTCCATGAAGTCTTCGAATAATAAACCATTTATTGCTGTGTCTGATCTTCATGCAACAAAAGCCAGGAACAAATAACAGATAATCATGAGAAACAAGATCTGTGAAAAAGATATAGAAATGATGAATGTGATCACCTTAAACTATGAACATTAAAACCATCAATATACTGTAATAGATGATGTTTTGGTTCATGTACTCTGCACTGTATATAAATATTAATGGAATTTGCTTAATTTCTATGTTCATTATAATTGTGTAAAATTATTTTTGTATGATTTACATGAATGACTGCTCTATTTATTATAAAAAATAATCTTGATCTTTTGCAAACGTTTTTGTGTTTTTACAGCAAAAAAAATGCAAATTATGGTCTGTATGACTTGGGACAATGGCCTGTGATAAAGTCAGGTGTATACATGTAAATTATCTCCCTTTTTCAACTATCACAGCTTAACGTTTTATATCATTATGCTAATATTGCCATTAAAATTATTAGCTTGTTTATTGCTTTGTAATACACATTACACAATGCAGATTATCTATTTCATTACTGTAATACACCTTGTTATGTGATGGAGTGTAGTTTTGTGGCAAGTATTTTCTGGTACAGTCACCAAAATCCTGCAAGGTCAACCAGCTACTCGCAGGAATCATTTTTACCTACCATCAGTACAAATAAAAATTATCTTCTTGCTGAGGAACGATTGGAATAAGTACTTTTCATGTCACCTATGATTTCCCCCTGACCATAATGTAATTTAGTGTACAAAGTATAGCCATCATCACACACAGTGATAGTCTTGCTTTGTAAAATGTTGCTAACTTACCATCACATGTAGAGCAGGGTTAGTCTCATTGAAATTGAATTGAATCAATGTGTAGTCACCAGTAGAGACATAACACTCCATTCATTATCTGCACAATTTGAATCAAACTCCTTCAACAGTAGATAAGAAGTTGAAGAGAACCCATAATAGTTTGGATTGATAAAGAACAACTATCAATACCTGTACACAACAAGATAGCAATTTCACAAACCAATTTAGAAAGTTTGATGTTCAGATAACAGATTCAGCCATTATTTACTTAAGATAATAAAGCATGTCTAATGGAGATATGGGCTGCAGCACATGTTGCTGTCAGACCTTCGGTGCTGGTCACTGTAAAGTGCTAATAATAAATACTTTAGGTTTAAGGAAGAAAATCCATCCCTCCTGGAGGAAGACTGAGTGTGGCCCCAATTAGACATTGGGTGACCTGCAGTTCGAATCCTGGGGTTGGAGGGATTTTTTTCCTTACTTTGGCCCCTTTTCTGTTACACCTTATCAGTCAGTAAGTCAAGTCACTAGGTCTAAGTCCTTGAAATTAGGTTAGGTAATCCTAAGGCTGCAGCCCATGTTGCTGTCAGACCTTCAGTGCTGGTCACTGTAAAGTGCTAATAATAATAATAATAATAATAATATGTGCTCTAAACATTAATTTTAATTTTTGCAGACACACCAACGGTTGGGTAAGGGGTGCCAGGGACATAGCCAGGATTTTTTGAAGAGGGGTTCCAAGAGGAGTATAGAGTTACCAGAAGCAGGGGTCTGGGGGCACAGCCCCCAGCCTCTGAGAGACTTTCAATATTTCAATGAATCAAAACTCAGCAATTTGCTATTTTTTATGCAAAAAAGTACATTAATCATACTATTATTATTATTATCAAATTTACCACAATGGAAGGCATACACAAAAGGCAAAGCCTGTACAAGGTGTCAGCCACAAAAAAGAACACGACAACTACAAAAATATACAACAAACAAATAATTACAAAACTGCACAACAATACAAAAACATCAATTAACACACACATAATGGTATACTGAATGCCGGAAGGATTTTGGATTTGGATCATTGAGGATGGTTAATGGTACAGAATTCCACAGAAAGACAGTGTTAACAAAGAACGAATAATGACGAGAGTTGATGGTTGACTGTGGTGGGTTTATTGACAAGTGATGACTTCTAGTAGATGAAATTGAATTAAATTTACAGTGACAATTAAACTTGATGGATGTACGTTGGTGATAAATATTATGGAGGAAAGAAATAGAAAGGTACTGATGTCTTGATTCAAGGGTAGGGAGATTAAGCTGAGAGCAGCAATCACTTGAAGATACAGTCCATGAATTGGTCCGTGGACTCCAGCGACTGTCACAAATCCAACGTGCTGCCCTATTTTGCAAAGATTCAAGCAATTTAATATCTCCCTTGGTATGTGGAGACCACACAACAGCAGCATACTCCAGAGTCGGGCATACAACTGCTTTGTACGCCGCACACTTGGCCATACAGCTGCATCCAAACATTGAGCGCCGTAAACAGTTTAAGGACTTGGTGGCCTTATTAATCGCATACCTGCAGTGCTTGGACCAACTCAATTTACCATCAACTAGCACACCAAGGTATTTGACAGGATTGCTCCACAAAATTAATTGACCATTAATATAATAAGTGAAATTAACAGGTTTCCATTTGTTTGTGATGGCCAGTGCTTCACATTTCACAATATTTAATTTCAGCTGCCAACAATTCGTCCAGTTGGAAATTGCAGTCAAATCATCTTGAAGAGCAGAACATTCCTGTTGGGTATTAGCTGGGGAATAAAGCAATACATCATCAGCAAAAAGTTTAATTTTAGAGTTCTTTATGACAAAGTCTAGATCATTAACATACAACAGGAACAAGAGAGGGCCTAACACAGTTCCCTGGGGAACCCCAGAAGTAACATACAGTACGATAGTAACTGTATAGTAGGGACCACAAAGCAGTAGGCGTGGCCCATGAAATAAAATCACCCAAAAACCAGCCTCAATTTTCCCTGACGACGATGAGGCAGTATTGGTGAGGTAAAACTAAGCCCAAACAAGTTTTCAAATCGACCCGAAGTGCTTTCAACAAGTTGCTACGGAATTTAAAAAATTTATTCGACAGAATTTTCTACTGACTGAGTAAGTAAGTAACTGACTGATGCCTTCAGACAAGCATAACTCGATAACGGCTAAGGCTACGGGCTTGATTTTTTTCACTGTTCGACGTCACTTTGGCCTGACAGGTGCCTTTTGGAATACCACAGTACGTACAATGCATTCTTCATGGACTTACCAGTGTCCTCCTTTGTGTCCCATTCATCTTGAAGAGCAATCCACAGAAATTTTTACCAACCACCTTGTCATCACACAATAAATAATTATATACATATATATATATATATATTTATGATTGTAAAACTCACAAATTTGAGTATAAAAACAATGTCTTTAGATTATTAATTACTGTTTTTCATTGAATGTGACAGTGTTGATTGAAGAATACTATCAAAATCATTTAGGGAAAAAATATCATTGATTGGTAGTTGATTCCATAGGGTAATTGATCTTGGGTAAAAACTAAATTTGTATGCATCAACAGTAGCAGATGGTTTGATGAATTTATCCTGGTTTTGTCGTAAACATCTTGTAGAATGTACAATATAACTGGGGATAGGAAGCTCTACTAGGTGATTGACAATCTTGTAGAACATGTTGCTGTCAGACCTTCAGTGCTGGTCACTGTAAAGTGCTAATAATAATAATAATAATAACATCAAGAGACGAAGCCTTGTATGGTGGTACACTATGGATTTTAACTTTAGTGAATTTAGGATATGTGATATACTACTTAATCTTCGGTAATCTGACACAATAAAACGAGCAGCACGCTTCTGAACAGCTTCTAGTTTATTGATGTAGTATTGCGTGTGTGGGGACCAAACTGTCGCAGCATAGTTTAAAATTGGTAGAACAAATATCTTGTAGGCATCTAGCTTAACTCTTTGGTGACAGTGTTTCAGATTTCTTCGTAAGAATGCTAAAGTGTTATTAGCTTTTATGTATGCATGTATGTGTTAAATGTTTTCTTTTGTTTGTAATTGCCTGGGTCAGTTATCAGCTGTGCTGTGTCGACCCAGTATATAATCATAATCATAATCATAATCTTTGCTGACAGGGAAAGGTGTCGATTTGGCGCGAGCACGTGATGGCTTCCCTTCGAAACGGAAATCGTCCGCATATGAAGAAGTTTGCGGACATTTGCTATACTTTTGTCCATGGCAAAAATGCCAGCTGGAACAGGCATGTCCAATACATTTTGGTTGAAAAACCATAAAAATTAAATTAATTATCGTGTACCGCCTACCTCGAGTCTGTTTGGCAACTTTCCGAATTTGATACATGTAGAGAAACTCTCTGCGAGTACAATGATACCAAAAGAAGTCCAATTCACGGAAATTTAGGAGCGTAAAAATGGCCTAAACCGATCGGGTGTAGCAAATTTCCCCATACATTTTGTATTGAGCGTTTCGGGGAGTTGCAATAAAAGGCGTAATAACCCGCGACACGTGATAGAATACCTTGGATTCCGAACCAGATTTAGAAAGAGCAGTGAATAGCGATTAAGATGAACTATAGCAGAAGGAAATCAGAGGAAATTTAAGCGCGTCATTTTAAGGCCAGGCCAAATTGATTGACAGTTTATCGTCCGGGATATTTGAAAAAGTCATGCGGGCGGGAGGTCATTTTTCATATTTCATAGCTTTTTTAACATGGAAAAACATTTAAAAAGTAGCTTCACACAGTTGCTAGTTACTTTAACAATGATTGCAGAGCTTATTTGATTACGTCACTGTTAATACTTAGCTATTCGTTTATGCAATCTCCCTTTAGAAATCCATTTATTGAAGGTACTAACAAGTCCAGGCTGGGAATAATCGTCACGTTTGTTGCACACACCATGTTTTATATACAAAACGAGTACAGAAGCGTAAGCAATGATTATCACGTGAGAAATAATGAATTATGAAATTATTGCTCTATTCCTAAAAACCCATGCGGGCGGTGACGATAAACTGTAAATTAATTTGGCCTGGCCTAAGGTTGAAAATCAATTACTTTTTCTATGGCAAATTGAATGGAGGATATTTGGAAGGGAACGCTACGAGGTATTTTATTATTATTATTATTATTATTATTGTTACTGAGCAGACAGCACAGCTGATATGCTCAGGAAAAAAAAAAGCTATCATAAAATGAATTTAGCTACGTAGTTACAAAGATTACAGTTATTGGGTTCCATACAATGTTTGCAGTTCCGCTGAAAAAGAGTCAATATTGTTGCTCTCAATGATGGAAGATGGTAAGTTGTTCCAATCCTTAATTGATCTGGAGAAAAAGCTCTGTTGGTATGAATAGGTAGATGAATTTGGTAGAATAAAACGATGTGGGTGATATAGTCTGGTGGATCTTGTCATTGAAATAAAATGAGGAGGAATGGACAGTGAATAATCTTGATGTATAATTTTAAAAAGTGCTTGTAATCTGGATATTTTACGTCTCAGCTGAAGGTTTGGCCAAGAAAGATGCTGTAACATAGCTGTGACTGAGCTGAATCGATTGAAATCATTTAGGACCCATCTAGCTGCCCTACGCTGTACTTTCTCTAGCTGTTGAATATTGTTATGGTGGTATGGGTCCCAGATGACTGCAGCGTATTCCATTGACGGTCGTACTATCGTAAGGTAGGCTGTTGCTTTGATGTTAGACGAGCAGCAACTCAGATTGCGTTTCAAGAAGTTTAATGTTCTATTGGCCTTAGCAGCTATATTACTAATATGTGGAGACCATGATAGTTTGTTATCCAATATAACACCAAGGTAGGAGTGTTGGTTTGATGTACCCAAGTTGTGATTGTTTAGCTTGTAGTTGAAAATGATTGGTGATAATGATCTGGTAAACCGCATAATAGTACATTTGGTTACATTGAATCTTAATTGCCACTTAGTTGCCCATTCGTGTAGTTGATCAAGATCATGCTGAAGTTGAATGGCATCCTCCTTGGTGGTGATAATTCTGTAAAGTAAACAGTCATCAGCAAATAACCGTAGTGGCGAATTTACATGTTCTGTTATATCATTAATGTATAGAAGAAACATCAAAGGGCCGAGAACCGTCCCTTGAGGGACTCCTGAGTGAACAGCTATCGAGTCAGAAAAAGTACCGTCCAAAGCTACTTGCTGTGACCTTCTGGTCAGCCAAGTATTGACCCACTGACAGATGTGATCGTTGATACCATAGTGTCTTAATTTAACTAATAGTCTTTGATGTGGGACACTATCAAACGCTTTAGCAAAGTCAAGGAGAATGACATCGGTTTGTTTCTGTTGGTCTAGAGCATGTGACAAGTCTTCTATCAGTGAAATAAGTTGGGTAACACAAGAGTGCTGGGATCTGAAGCCGTGCTGGGTATCAATGAGAATGCTATTTGAGTTTAAATGATTCATTATGGAATGATATATAATATGTTCCATAGTTTTGGAGCATACAGAAGTCAATGATATTGGTCGGTAGTTTGCGGTACTAGTACGGTTTCCTTTCTTGAAAACTGGACATACATTGGCCATGAGCCAATCAGAAGGTTGTATACCTGTGCCTAGTGATTGAGTGAATATAACTTGCAGTATAGGAGATATTTCGTTTGCACAATTCTTCAAGATATATGGATGAATGTTGTCTGGCCCACTGGCTTTGTTGGTATCTAATAGGGATAATTGATGTTGGATACCAGCCACTGAAAATGTAATACTTGGCATAGTAGGCAGAGCATTCACAGGGTTGTTGCAACCATTCATGGAAGGGATATTAGATAAGTTTTCTTTAGTGAAGACTGACTCAAAATAGTTGTTTAATGCATTGGCTTTACTCTTTGTATCTGAGATAGATTCACCATCTACAATTAGGGTGGAGATATTATGGTAGTCCTTACGTTTTGCTCTAATATACTTCCAAAATTGTCTACGATTTCCATTAAATGAGTTGTCAAACATTCTATTAAAATAATTATTGTGTGCTACTTTAATCTTGCTATTTATAGAGTTTTTAATCTTGCGATAGGCATTCCAGTCATTACTAGATTTGGTTCTTTTAGCTATGTTGTATAATTGTTTACGTCTCTTCATATCCCTCTTTATTTCTCTGTTTATCCATGGTAATTTGGAGTTGGAACGTATAGTTTTGTATGGCACGTGCTTTGCAACACTGTCATTGATTACACCTTTTAGATCAGTCCAGTTTTGTTCGACGGTTTTACAGTAAGGATCATTCCCAAGAAAATGAGTTTGAAATTCAAGTAGGTCTCTTTTAATATTCTCAAGATTAGCTCGGTGGTATAAAGCAACTTTGTGTTCAGATCTAGTATTAATATTTGTGTTATCTATATTATGATGGAAGACAACGGCCTCATGATCCGACATTCCTGGTGCAGTAGTTAAGTCCAAAATGGTAGATGAGGTAGAAAGTACAAGATCAAGTATGTTGTTGTTTCTAGTCGGAGTATTGACAAATTGATTAAGGCCAATATCATTAATTTGATCAAGAAATACATTATTTAGTTCTACTCCATAGCTAGGATTAGAGGTAACCTGACCACTTCCATCTAACCAATTAATACCTGGAAGGTTGAAATCACCCATTACTATTACATTAGGTAGTTCAGTAAACCTACGTGTAAGAGTGTTCAAAGATAATCCCAATTGCAGTATGGGGTCAATGGACAGGTCTGGTGGACGATAAAATGAGCAAACATAAATGGGGGCCCTTTTAGAAGGAGTCACTTTTGCCCAAATGATTTCAGCATTTACATCCAATTCAGGTTCTTCAGATACATCTAGGCCTTCCTTAACGCATAAGAATACACCTCCAGCACCCTCTACTCGATCCTTTCTTAATACAGTATATGTAGGAGGAAAAATTTCAGCGTTGTAATAAGAACTATCAAGATGTGATTCACAGCCACAAATAATATGAGGGTTGTGTTCTTCAATTAAGGCTTGGAAATGAGCTCTTTTTCCGGAACTGCGTAAACTACAACAATTTAGACTCAAGATTTTTAGTTTAGTATGATTGGGATTTTGGAAATTTGAAGCATTGTAACTACTTGTAGCTGAGCAGTCATCAGGAAGACTGCTCCTGTGAGCGCGGTTGTTTCGTGTGTGTTATGTCCATTGGTTGAGCTGACGAATTCGAAGCTGTAGATGAAGAGTATTTAAAAACTGCATTAATAACTTCTCCATGAAGTTGGTTGTTGACAAAAATACGATTGTTGCTAAGTTTGATTTGTTTACGGTTATGACCAGCCTTGATTAGGGACCATCTTTCCTTTAGTAAAACTGACTCTATTGCTCTTTCTTGAGGTGACATATCAGGTTTGATAATCAATGGGGAAGGTAAGGAACTTTTGTTTGCTAAAATTGTATTTACGTCCATGGTACGTTGGAGTTTAATTAAGATGGGCCGTGGCCTAGATTGATTCTGTTTGAATTTCCCAAGACGAAAACAGTCGATTACGTGATCAGGGTTTATCTGAACCTTTATACTACTAAGGGTTTCTAAAACGGCTTTAACATCATTCTGTTGTCTTTCGTGTCTAGATGTTCTTGAAGAGCATTCACCGATACCATACAAAACAACATTGGATTTGCGATCAGGCACTTGTTGAGTAGGATTGGCTGTATGTCTATCAAGGGCATTTGACGTTGTTTGGATTTGGTCAACCAGCTTTGTCTCCTGCAACTGCAAGGTTTCTATTTTATTAGACAAATCGGACACAGCCTTTTCGATTTTGCAGTGTGCTGAAGCCAGTTGCTCAAGATCTGCTGATAAGGTTGAGACAGTTAGATCTGGTTGGGGTAGCCCAGCCTGGTGGATCATCCAATCATTAATGATACTTTTGAGACGAGTTAGACAATCATTAATATTGCAGTAGTACACACAGTTGTTGATTTCAGATAGAGTGTTAATTGCTTTGTACTGTTCTTGAGAAACATTATCACAATTAGTATGTACCCACATACGACATAAATCACATTGTATGGCATCGTCATCTTCCTCACATTTCTTGTTACATTTCCCACATACATCTAATTGCTTATTTAACACATAGTGGCACTTATCTGGTGAATCATCAAGTCCAGCTTTTCTCTTCTTGCTTCCAGCATTATCAGCCATTTCAGTGTATTAGGACTAGAAAACTCTAATTAAAGCCCACCTGCCAATAAAAAAGAAAAATGCGTCAAAGTTGACTGCAATTAAATGGATAAAACCGACTGGCCTGTTAAGTGTACCGTTAAGGAAGAAGCACAGCCACGGTACCACAACTGGGTCGCTTCAGGATACTCCACTTCAGGAAATGCGTACTCACTACGCGGGAGACCTTGTCAATATCCAGTGGGAGCAATAGCAGACACTTGAAGTCTAAAACAAGCCCCAAATGAAGAGGACGTACGGAGCGAAAAGGAATCATCCACACGCGAACCGTAAAAAAAATTTTTTTTTTTTTTTTTTTTTTCGATGTCTTGACAGCCATTAACGTTCACTTCATTAGTGTTACAATGAAACAAAAGCACTGCGAATTAGTTCTGCAGGTTAGTTTGCGAAAATTACAGTGTTCTGTGATTAAGTCAAATTGTGTCCGTTCCATGTAAAAACTTCTTCATATGTATTCATAGTGGCTATTTTGATTGCAAAGGTGCTTTCCAAACAGTTCTTGATTCGTATTGCTGTGTAACGGGTTGAACATACCCAACAGCGAAGCACAATGGATACTTCACTTTTCAGGCGATAATTAATAAAATTGGGTGCGGCACCATCTCTTTTGGTATGCGTAGATTGTAGAGGTGCTTCCGGAAAAGTTCTTGATTTGTATTGCTGTGTAACGGGTTGAACATAGCTGACAACCAAGCGTAATGGATACTTCACTTTTCAGACGATAATTGATATAGCTGGGGCGCGCGGCGCCATTTCAAATGCGGTATGCGTGGGTTCACCAGTCATAATAAAATTATTTCCAAAAAGTTAACAAACAAGTACACGGAAAAAATTGGAATTTTCAACTAGAGTAGGGACCATAGCACATCAATAAAAATTACTGAAACAAGTTGTTGTTGTTGTTGTTGTTGTTGTTGTTGTTGTTGTTGTTGTTATCTACTTTACCAGTTGGGCACTGGAGGGTGTACACAGAAGGCAGAGCCTGTTCGAGGTGTTTACCATAAGTTGGAGTAGTCCATGATATTAAAACAATAAGAAGTGCTTTTACTTTTACTATTACTCGTAATCGCTTTACCCTTACTTGCTGTCCGCCGTGACGCTGTCGGCTAGTCATCCTAGAGAAGAACGTCGCGTACTAGTGGGTGTTAATTAGAACTCTCATTCGTGAGTGACCACAAGATGTCAAAAAGAGAACTAGAAACCTCACGTCTGGATTTTCGTGCGTAACCTGTGACGACGACGTTGAAGAACATGGAGTAGAGTACCAATGGTGTTACCGCTGGGAGTACCCTAATTGTGCTGGTCTTACTAGTGGTGAGTACTCTGTACTAACTTCATCATCCGCAAAAATAATGTTCTTTTGTTCATTGTGTTACTCTAAAGTCCCTTTTGCGTTGAGGGTACAGGATGAAGCTGTTAATTACTAACAGAAAGTTGATGAAAGAATTAAATTATTAGAATATAGGCTATCAAATATACCTGACAATATAACCGAACAACTTAGTCGCTGCTGTACACTTATCCAGTCCTCTATAAACAAGCAAGAGACGGATTGCCAAAGTATTTTAGATACATCTAACCATCTGACCCTCAGCACCACCACACTACTTTTGTACAACCATTTATCTTGCATCTGGTGTTGTCAAGCAATAATAAATCAATAAAATATATTAAACATGAGTCCAACAATGAAGCAATTGCTGGCTTGGCTACATGGGGCCGGATTGCAAACTTATGAATGCTATAGGCTTTAAATGGAGCAGAAGTAGACTAGATTCCCCTTGTATATTGTACTATATGCAAGTAATTGTCAAATTATGACGTTATATATATATATATATATACATATGTAAGTTATACCATGGGCACGAGTGCTTTGCCTGATATATACGCACAAGCACGAGGGCCGCAGGCCTGAGTGCGAGTACGTATATACAGACAAAGCACGAGTGCCTGTGGTATAACTAATATGTTCTATATAATTTTATAGTGTTAAATATCCATTGACTGGTTTTGGTGCATTTATGAATAGAAACAAGAAAGAGTGACTGCTCAATTAGAATAGTTCATGGTCGCCAGTGGAACCTTTAATAGCTTTAGTGTTGACATTAGCAGCCATAACAAACACTCATACAGTATAATATAATATTATGCTCATACTAATAAAATCACATGCATCATGGCATGACAAGTAATATTGGCACATAAAATTTGCCTACTTTATAAATTTCTTACCTCTTAATGTGTCAGTATGGTTATGTATTTATCAACTACAGTGCTCCCTCGATTATCCAATCATCTGAACACTTGGTTATCTGAACATAAAAATGACTGCTCTATTAGAGTATTTTGTGTATGATATGTTCTGTTGGAGTATCTTTTTGTACAGTATGTCGTATTATAATATTGAACAGTGCTCTGTATAATTATACATGAATGGACTTTGATTATCCTTGATTATCTAAACATGTCTTGGTCCCAATTGGGGTTGGATAATCAAGAGAGCACTATATTATTAAATATTTCATTGGCTTTGTAATACAAGTTACAGAATGCAGATAATCTAATCCAGTTCCAAGATATGATATCTACACCCACACATGTAGTTCCCACAGGCAGACACATGCAATATTATTCTTTCTATCCTAAAAATCTATGATTGGAACCCACAGTCCCACACTCTCACATCAAGTCAGCTAGGATAATCCTTTACATAATGCATACATGTAGTATTCTGTGATATGTATCAACCAGTAACATTGGTGGACATACTAGAATTGCTACATAGTGTCAACATTTCCAGAGGAGTTGAATGTCCAACTGGATAGAAAAAACGCTCACCAGTTTCTTCATTCTTTCCAATTAAAGTGCTCTACTCAACATAAGTACAAATGCAAATCAGAGTTGAGTATGAGAAATTAAACATGATAAAAACACTGGTATATCACTGGTATATCACTGGTATATCACTGGTATATCACTGGTATATAAAGCAGAACTGGGTGGACTAAAAACCAAGAACAAAGGCAATTAATTACAAAAGCTGTTTTTGTGTTGTCAGTAAAGATAGATGGGGCCCAAAGGAGAAAAGGATATAACGAAGTCCACGATTCTTGCCAAAAGGCAACTATCAGGCTGAAACAACATCTAACAGTGAAAAATTAAGTCTGTAGCCACTGTCATTATCAGGCTTTGCTTCTGAAGGCATCAATCAGTTAGTTAGTCAGCAAAAAATTCCACTGGAATATTCAAAATCTTATAGCAACCTACTGTATTGGAAGCATTTAGAGTCGTACTAAAGGCACTTCAAGGCTTTGTTATACCAATTCTGCCAAAGAAAGATAATTCTGTATGAGTTGGATCTTTAATAACCTGACTTAAGATTTTATTTTTATCATTAATTTTGTAGATCAACAGTTTCCCATTAAAGTTTCAAAAAGACTTACACATACGGATGTGCTTTGTGTGCCTTTGAAGTAGAGACAATGATAATATTGTCTACAACTCTAACCCTAAACTAAAAACCCTCAAAACCTAAAATCCTTTGTCAGAATCTTCGAAAACTTTCAAAACCCATAGACCTCTATGCCAGTCTAGCTACACATTTTTTCCCAACTGGTAAACAACCAACACTAAACATAGAAATAATTCCCCGACAAAAACTTTATGCCGGTTCAACTATACTCTTAGTCTCTTATCCCAACTGGTGAACAACCATCACGTGAAAGTTCCCCAACTAACTTTATGCAACAACACTTGGTTATCCAAGCTCCCCAACCAACTTTACGGGGCTTACCAAACGATGAGCCATCAACACTTGATTGGTTGAACCATCAAAGGTCCTTGTGGCTCATCCAGCCAGGTTGGAAACTTACTGTAGAGCATGGACCAAACTATTGATTGTTTTACCCTGGGCAACTTTCTTTTCAGTTGAAGACTTCCTCTGATTACAGTCAACTTCTGTAGCTGCCTGATGTTAGGTCCATTACTAATTTTCTCCTTTGAGATCTAATATGGCTGTAGTCCAGTAAGGCCAATGAAACTTGATTAGCAGTTTCGCGTCACCGCCCACATCCCTTCACTAGCACCCGCATGGAATTTCATTATTGGCAATTTAGATCGAAATACTCTAATAGAGCAGTCACTTTTACTCTAATAAAGAAGTCACTTTATTATAGGCATGCCAGGAGTACTAATATTCTTTTTATTCAAATGAGAAGTGTTATCCATGCAATTTTACAACACTTTAGTGACAATATGAAGGTTTCTGATCTCAGCACACCATGAGTAGGCAATAATGAATAATGAATAAAAACCGCCCGCCCGCATCAAAATTTCAAAAATCTGAGCGAGAAACTAGTAATCAAGTTTCATTGGCCTAATTACCCATTTGTTATATAGAATTTCACTCCATTTTAGTTATCTGCATGAACAGGTGTAATTTTATACCGTATAGCGGGTTATTTTCGAAACAGAAAATTTCGCACAAGGAGCAAAATCTGAATTTCGAAGGATTTTAATTTCGAAGAGTGTTTATTTCGAAGTCCGGATGGATTTCAAATAAACGGAAATTCATATCACAAATCATGAATGTTTGCCAAAAACTGACTTACTGATGGAATAACCCCCATCCCTGTGCACTGGAGAGAAGATTGAGGGAGTTTCGAGTGGAATAAATTCACTGGCTCGCATGCTCGATCGTAGCTAGCATAGATTATAAAGCAGACGGCATCAATTCCCATTCTGGATCACCTGTTTTCTGGTTATTCAGTGGCGGATCCAGGATGGGGCATTTGGGGCAAATGCCCCCCCCCCCCCCCCCCTTCAAGAAATTGCATACAAGATCGAGATACTCTAATAGAGCAGTCAATTACTCTAATAAAGCAGTCACAATGTTCATGAGGCAGTGTAGCTTACCTATGAAGCTATAAATAGGATTTATTTTACATAACAGACGTGATATAGTTGGTAAGGATAACTAGCTATTATTGTCGTGACCTTTTTTTTTTTTTTTTTTTTTTTTTGGTCTTCAACTGGTTTTCAGCAAGTTTTTTTGGTCTTCAACTGTTTTTTAGAAAGGTGCCCCCCCTCTTTCCAAACTCTGGATCCGCCCCTGTTATTGGCACAGTGATGATACAGTTTACCCATTATCATCTGTAGTACTGAGCCAAAACTCGAGGAATACACAAGCGAATCACCAAAAGTTGGATCATTGCTTTCACTTGTGGGAATTTATTTTAGAAGAACAATCCGGCATGGGAATTTATTTTCGAAGAGAAGGGCCTCTTCGAAATATCCGAAAATAAAAACCTTTCGAAAATTACCAGCTATACGGTATTTGTCCCTTCATCCACAGGCGAATCTAATAAGTACATGTACTGCATGTAGGCCACCAGGCCATGAAAAATTTTCAAGAACATTAATTATTAGGTAATTATCATTAACTTAATCATTATTACTTGTAAGTTTAACTGCATTTCTTAGCACTTGATTGAATGTATAATTATCAGTATAATGTAGAAAAAAATAATTTCATTGAGAAATTCCTATAATATTATTAATTGTACATGAAGCTTCAGTTTATGACATTATCATCCATTAAAGGAAGTAGCTTAAGAAAACTTGACTCCAAGGAAGTGCAGAATTCCTGGATTATCAGTTCCAAAAGACCAAAAATCAACTTTGGCAAGTGATGAAATTGGCAGTCTGTGTTTGTAGCTGTGAAATGATTTTCCATCAACCACAATTTGTATGTACTCATCAGTAGCAGCAAAGTCAACAGTAGTCTTTTTCAGTAGCTCAAAATTGTAGCCAGTAGGCCTTCCTCTTTACCAAATGCACCATCAATGTTAGAGTCCAGTACTACAACCTTTTCCTCAAAGCGAACATGGAATGTGAGAATGATATTATCTTTTGCATCTCGTAAATCTACTGCTAATCTTCCAGAACCTCCATTGCTGTATACTGATTGTATACCATTACCAATTTTGAAATCAGCTACTTCAATATGTCCCATTGAATAATCTTTAAGAAATGATGCTGTGCTATGGTGTTGTATATACTGTAGTAGAACTGTATGTCTAAGCTGTTTACCTGTGTTGTTTTATAGGACTGTAAAACCATAGAAATCCTGAACATGCTACATTTGTGTGGTTAGTTGTCTGCTAATGCAGACAACTAACCACACAAATGTAAAAATTGTAAAATTATTAAAATTGTAAAATTTTCATTATTAATTCTGAGGTTGTTACATGTAATAGTTGACACCGGGTGTAACTAATCACTGGACTGGACTACTGGACTGACATATTTTTGCTTTTTACACATTCTGAGGTTGGTTTTATCGAGTCTTGCTATCTAAGGACCTTCAGAAAACTTGCAGTCTGCTACTAAAATGACGAGTGTGAGAAGTGGAGTAAGCAAAAACTGACTTCTCATTACTTCGTATGCTATACAGCATCTATACACTTCCTAATATTGTGTTTTGGAGATTGTAATATATAGCAATAGCTAACCAAAATCACTGTACTATATTTGTGCTACCTATGATACACTGTATCCTTGAACTAAATAGCTCAGACTACTGGGACACAACCTATCCTTCCTATTGTAGCTAAATTCATTCCTACATGCAATATACAAACTCATTGCACAACTGTAGGGGTTTTCTGCTATCATGATTAGTTCTTACATGTGCTGGTTGGCGTACTATAATATGTGACTAAATATATTGGCATTGTACAAGCTTGCCACTATCTTCAAGACGTTATAGTTGGTTAACCATAACTAGCACATTCCCTGTAGCATACTGATAAGGGTATAGGTATATGTACTGTAGAAGAACATAATAAGTAGTGAAATCACTAGAAGTCATGCAGTTTTTGCTTACTCCACTCCTCACACTCATCATTTTAGTAGCAGATTGCTAGTTTTCTGTAGGCCCTTGGCTAGCAAGACTCAATAAAACCAACCTCAGAATGTTTAAAAACCAAAAATATGCCAGTCCAGTAGTCCAGTCCAGTGATTAGTTACACCCTTTGACACCAGTGGAATAGACATATCAAAATAAAATTTAATTACTGCAACATAATATGTGACGGCCTGTGAAAACAGGGCATGTGGGCACAAACTACACTCCATCACACTACAGGTCATATGCCAGTAGTGGAACAGAATATTTGCATTCTGTAACTTGCCATATAAAGCCAATTAAATAGCTGAAACTTGTATTGCCATAGCATAATGGTATAAAAAATTATGAGTGATGGAAGTTTAAAAAAAAGTAGGCGAACTTATGTGCCTACATGCCCTGTTTTTGCAGGCCCAGTCACATATTCTTAACCAAAATGGATTTTCCATGTAAACACATAACTTGTTAAAGATGACATTTCTTTAGTGTGATTTTAGTTTTTATTCAATATCTTAATACCAATGTACATAGCTACCATTATACTCTTATCCACCCTACTTAATCACATCTTATCAGTCCCTTGCATAACTTACATGTATAATTATTGTACATTTGTAATAATCAATTTCACACCCTACTCTTTATTACTGAACCCTGAACATATTCCAAATTAAAAAAGAAATCATAATTTTGGGGTAAAGTGCTGGAAGGAATTTTACACTTGTGTAGGAAGCATATGAGTAGAGCTTTATTGAGAATTTTATAGGAAAGATTCCCACTCTGTTGTTTTTTGTAAGAAAGATTCCCACTCTGTTGTTTTTTGTAAGAAAGATTCCTACACATGCCACAAAGTGTAAGACATCTTCTTGCAGTGTAGGAATAATTCCTACAAGTGTAGGAATAATTCCTACAAGTGTAGGAATAATTCCTACATGTGTAGGAATTGTTCTTACAAATGTATGAATAACGTCTACACTTGTAGGAATTATATATATGTGACCGGATTTGCGAAAAGGTACCTTTTCCACACATTTTACATGTCAGCAAACAAGATTTTATAACAGTTGACTCCTTACTCTGATTACGTTGCTTTTTGTATCATAATGTAGACAGATAATGTAGCATTATTCATGGAAAATTGCAGGCAATTATATGCAATAGTAAAAAAGTTATGAAGTTTCAAAGTTCAAAAAATAGGTCAAATGTTGTGTGTGAAAAGGGTACCTTTTTGCAAACCCGGTCACATATATTCCTACACAATATGTCATGTGTAGGAATCTTTCTTACAAAATTCAACAGTGTGGGAATATTTCCTATATTCCTACAAAATGTCTTAATGTGGCCCTACACGTGTAGGAACCATGCTTCTTACACAAAGGTAAAATTTGGTACATCACAGAAAATTTGCTGTGTTTTGAGGAAAAACTTGCCACAACTTAAACTTTTGGCTTCTTATTTAGTTTGGAACATGTTCCTGGAATTTTCAGTAGATTATGTATGAACTATACCACACCAAGTACATGTATTACAAATGATTATACCACAAGTGTGTAGCTAAGTGAACGCTAGACTAGTAAAGTGGGTACATACATGTAAGAGTGACATGATAGACAGCTCCAGATGGAACAGTGTAACACTAAAACTATTGTGATAATACATTTACTAGGAAAGTCTATTAGGTACAAATGATTATTATATTTGTTTTGCTTGATGTAGAATTACATCGTAGTACCAGAACTCTGTCAAGTGTCTGCTAATGTATTACTAATAACTGTGAAATTGTTCTACCAATGTATTACTAATAACTGTGAAATTGTTGTTAATTGTGAGGTTGACATCTGTGTTAGGCATGTCACATAGCATTCAGCAATGTAATAATATCTCAAAATTGATTTTCCATGTTAACACACTACATCTGTCTGCTATAGCCAATAGCTTTTTAAAAATAACATTTCTTTGTGTGGTTTTAAATGTAGATGATAGTGTAGCAACCACTGTATGTGTCACTGGCCATGGTAATGTAGATAGCCACCCTGCAGTGAATGCGTTCGCTTGTGTGTATAGCTACCAGTGCACAGTTACCACTTCATGTCATATTTGTAGCTATCCACAACCTTTGTGTCAGTATATAATGCTATGTATTTGATAAAGACTTTTTGACAGCTGCTACAATTCTGTGTGCATATATATATATACACATTTTGAGGGACATAGTTTCACAGCCACTTGGCTTTATACAAAATTTAATGATTATCAGAATCGCTTGCCCTATGCTATTTTGAAGTAACATGAGTGAAAACGAGTAATCCTCAAAAATAAAACCACAAAAATTCTGTAATTAAATTAGTATCAAGAAATTATACACCTTAATTACATATACAGCATATAATATATGTATGAGAAACTGTATTATTCATTTTCCACATTTTTACTCTATGTAGCCATTCTGTTAATTTAGGCCACCAGTTCATTGTAACTATTTTAAAGTATTTTAGTTTGCCGAGAATAGTGTCATATCAGTTAATATCTCGACACAACTCCTCTAGGCAGTAAGCAGGATCCCAAAAGCACTTCCGTAACCCATAAGTGACCACATACTACAAATGCTTTAACTCCATGTGTTCAACAATGTACTCAGTAAGATGTCTCATGTTGAAATTATGACTGCCATTGTCCTAAATATAACATTAAGGTATTATTTTTTTGAATGGTTGTTACCCGAAATTTTCACAATTATATGATTCATGCATGACTGGTAGCAGTGAAGCAAACTTTTAATCAATAAAACAGCAGTACATGTATGTAAATTCACATCTTACAAAAGTGCATATTATAGTGTGACATTATTAGAAACATTTTCGAGCACAGAAAAACTTAGCTTAAAAGTAGTACTGCAATATACAGCATCCAAAGAATGTGTTGGCCATCTGTGCTACCTAGAAGTGTGTGACAGGATCACAAGACTAGCATTACACAATGGCGGATCGAGGATGGGGCATTTGAGCCCCCCCCCCCCCCCCCCCCCCCCACCTTGTAGAGGAGCCAGCCATACTTCTGATTAAAATACTAAACTTTATGTCAGGCTAAGATCAGTTTGTCTCATGCATGTTTTACTGGCATTTATTACAAATTCACCTGAAACCAAAGTCAAACTAGCTGTGAAACAGTCACCCAGCACCTTTGTGCGTACTAAGCGCCTCTAAAAGTAATTGTCGTGTTGCTGTTATTTAAAACATTCAGAGCCTTTTAATCAGCTTTTAAGACTTCACAACCATTTGCAAAGGCCAAGATGGCTAAAATCAACAGTGAGACACTGCTAAGAGGTAATTCTTTGCTGCTTCAAAAAAATGCAGCAACTAGCTCTCTCCAACCACCTACAATTTAGCCTGTTTGTGCCTCTCCCCTTGCCAGCTCCTGGACCCGCCCCTGTTACACGACCACTAACCTTGTCAAAATTGCTTCATGTCAAAATTGCCTCATGGCCTAAGATAAGATGTGTATTTGAAACTTGCCACCTTACTGTCAAGTAACTTCTGTATCACTGTTTTGTGTTTTGTTGAGTATTGTTTAGTTTGTAGTGTACTGTAGGTACATAGGCGGTGGAGACGGGGGGGCATCCCCCCCCCCACTTTTTTGGGACACTGTTTGCAAGAAAAGATCGAGATACTCTAATAGAACAGTCAGGATCTAGATACTCTAATAGAGCAGTCACAGTATTCAGAGAAGCAGTGTAGCAAATTACTTAGCTACGTATGTGTAGTTATAAGGAGATATAATTGGTGGAGAGCAGCTGTTGTCAGCAGGCTGTGACTTTTTTTTTTTGGTCTTCAACTTACAGCTAGCCTGGCCCCCTCACTCTTTGGCCTCCGCCACCCCTGTAGTAAGTGTATGTATGTATGTATGTATGTATGTATGTATGTATGTATGTATGTATGTATGTATGTATGTATGTATGTATGTATGTATGTATGTATGTATGTATGTATGTATGTTTGTTTGTTTTTGTAGGCGGACACCTTGCACAGGCTTTGCCTTTTGTGTATGCCTTCCTTTTTGGTAAAATAATAAAATAAAACAGGGATTACTTACTCAGTAATACGCTCGCATAACAATATACCAAAGGTTTTCTTGTATTGCTAGGTTTTTTCACAAAAGAATAAATTTAAAGGTAGGTTTTAGGTGTGCGTTCTATTAGAGTTGGTCGTTCGTGTACAACTCACGCCCTACTTCCCTTGGCCGCGTGACTCACTACTGTGAGTCTTGATGGTCAATACAATATAAGTTGATTACAATCAATTTTGATTCATTGTGTACATTTGTCCCTTTGTTCACAGGCGAATCTGTCCATGATTAGTACAGATGTACTGTAGTTAGTACATGTCTGTAGGCCACGTACTTTTCAAGAACATTAATTATCAGCTAATTATCATTAATTTATTCATTATTACTTATGATGTAATTTTAACTGCATTTCTTAGCACTTGATTGTATCATTTTCAGTATAATGTAGAAAAAATAATTTCAGTAAGAAATTCCTATAATATTATTATAGTTCTTATATTGTACATGTAAGTTCATTTTATTACATCATCATACGGCCACGACATTCCCAGCAATCCATGGCCATGATGAGAAAACTTGACTCCAAGGAAGTGCAGAATACCCGGATTATCAGTGCCAAAAGACCAAAAATCAACTTTGGCAAGTGATGAAATTGGCAGTCTGTGTTTGTAGCTGTGAAATGATTTTCCATCAACCACAATTTGTATGTACTCATCGGTAGCAGCAAATTCAACAGTAGTCTTTTTCAGTGGCTCAAAGTTGTAGCCAGTAGGCCTTTCCCCATTGCCATAAGCACCATCAATCTTAGAATTCAGTACCACAACCTTTTCTTCAAAGCGAACATGGAATGTGAGTATGATATTACCTTTTGCATCTAGTAAATCCACTGCTAATCTTCCAGAGCCTCCATTGCTGTATACTGATTGTATACCATTACCAATTTTGAAATCAGCTACTCCAATATGTCCCATTGAATAATCTTTGAGAAATGATGCTGTACTAGAGTGTTGTAGTAGAACTGTATGTCTAAGCTGTTTACCTGTGCTGTTTTATAGGACTGTAAAGCCATAGAAATCCTGAACATGCTACATTTGTGTGGTTAGTTGTCTGCTAAAACATTTACTAAGAATTGTAAAATTGTCATTATTAATTCTGAGGTTATTACATGTAATGGTTGCAACACTGTAAGGAGTGCATTGCCTGATATGTACGCACGATGCCCGAGGGTGCACAGTGCCTGAGGTCGAGTGCGTATATATCAGGTAATGCACGACTTACAGTGTTGCAACTAATATGTTACATTTCAAAGTAGCTTGTTAAGCCTTTGAAGGTACTTTTAAAAGTATTTTTAAGCCTTTCAAGTTACTTCTAAAGTAGTTTTAAGCTGTTAAACTCAATTCACTTTTAAGTTACATGCCTTTGATGTGGTTGAGAGTGCCTTTAATGTGGTCTGGCATTTGTCCAGGACTGTAGTTGAATATATCATTATGGTTACTATTTCAAAGCTTCATATCAAGACACACGGTAGTATGTCGTGCAGCCCAAGAAGCCGGCATGCAACACCCGTAAGTATATTCATAGGAAAAACGAAAATGCAATTTTTGCACCTCCATAGCTCTGTGCTGCCTTGATGAAAAAACAAGGGCGTAGGCAGGGGAGTTAGGATGGTTCGGACGAACCCCCCTTTCAGAGGCAGAATTTTTTTAAATTAAAAATCACACCAAATCTTACAGCCCCCTGGAGCTCTCCGGTAGCTACTTGCCCACTGGCGCTACTCTGTATTACTCCTGAGGGTCACATCACATTACTGCTGAACCATTGAAAAGCATATCTACTGCATCACGTGATCAATTGCGCACGCGATGCATGGTTGAAATATTACTGTAGCAAGTTGTAGAGTGTTCAGTTACAAAGAAACCACAATGTAGAGTTCTGTAATAAATATATGTATTGTATACATAATTTGTACATTTACTGATAAAATCAGAAATATTTAAAGTCTTTAACATCTGCTTCATCTTTTCTTCTTCCAGTGGTACAGTAAAAAGATAGGTTGAAAAAGCCCCAAAGCCGGCCATACGCCGGCTTTGGGGTATACAAATACAAAAAGAAATATAATCTAATCCAAAACAGCAAAGCTGTAAAAAAAAGAGTGCAGCCCTCAAAAAGGCTATGGTGAAAAAAGATGTGAAATCCAAGGTGGCGGCCAAGAAATGGCTGTGATGGTAGGTTAATGGTAAAATTTTTAATTCACCTGAATTGTTGTTATTAAGAGAACCGCACTCTTTTTTACAGCTTGGCTGTTTTGGATTAGATTAGCTCTTACTATAACACTAGTACTTTCTATGTAAAGTTTTCAAATTGTATAAGCAACCCAACCACCTAGAGACAGTTTTGATTGTGGGATTCAGTTGGTCTCAATTGAGAGCCACAGGAGGCTCAATTGTAGGCCACAGGAGATCACTGAAGCCCACAATGTAAAGTGCATCTTGCTCATATAGGTTTCATATACATTTTAGTACAGTATTCAATAGTAAGAAGCATTAAAGCTGTACAGTTTGTGGAATGTAGTAACGAGTTGTCAGCGAACGTTGTAGTGGGACATCTGGATGTTGCACTGCTAAGTGTGCCACAGCACATTTGTAGCATAAAGAATTCCTTTGATCTGAGGTGTGAAAGTATTACATGTAATAGTTGACACCAGTGGAATAGACATATCATATATCATTCTAATGACTGCAATATATTATTCTAAAAACCACAATGTATTTTCTTTGTAAACACATTAGTGTGGTTTTAGTCTTATTCAATATCTTAATACCAATGTACACAGCTACCATTACACTCTTATCCACCATACTTAATCTCATCTTATCAGTCCCGTGCATAACTTACTAGGGGTCCGCCACGCTTTAAATCTAACTTATCCGAGATTCAAATCTCTTGGAATCCCCATGCAATCTACAAGAATATTCTCAAATCTCTGAATCTCTGTGAAATCTGCAAAATCCATTAAAATCCATGGAATCTTTAAAATCTTCCTAATCTTCGTGACAATCTTTTACAATCTTTCAAATCTCGCTGAAATCTTTGAATCTGAGACTACCAGAATCAAATCTTAATCTTCTTGTTAGTAAATTTCAGTAAACGTTTGGATATTTTACTCAAGCTCTTGCTTGTTAACACGTATTCTTGCGGCTGTCTTGCACCTAGGCCTGTTCGCCCACGTGTACTGTGCGATTATTGGGTTCTTGCAGTCTACGTATATTGCAGAGATATAGCCAGTTGTTCCCGAGGTTGTTTCTTCTTTGCAACGCCTTCAGCTACTTGACGCCGGAACTCTTTGGGACAAGCTAGTTAGTGACCCTGACTCGGATCTTTGTTAGGTGAGTCTACATACTGAATTCACACCTGTGAAAAGAGTGAGCATGGTGCATGTACGGATTCATGTTGCTCCTGACATAATAGCCAAGATAAAACTCCAATAGCTAACAGATACATCTCTTTAGTGAGCTCTTTAGCTAAATCAGGAGTAGCTAGCACGTCTCGTCAATATTCATATTCTTGAAAATCATCATGCAGTAATTATAATCAACACATCTCAATCTCTATATTCTAGATATAGTATAGACCTCGATATAGACTAGCCAACATTCATGCAGCAAATGAAAAGTTTAGCTACACATGTGGGACCCCTGCTTTTAGTGATATGAGTAGTGATATTTGCTATGTAGTTTAATTTGTTATCCCACTCATATGGGACCTCAGCTGTGAAGACTACTGAAAGCCTTTGTCAGTATAGGGAGTCAGAGACATGCTGGCAAGAAGAATACAGAGAAGACTAATAATCCCTGCTATGGCTCCATAACCATAGGTATACATGTCTTGATTGTATGTGGCTGTGGATCAAGTCACAACACGGCTGGCTGGAGTCTCTGAAATCTTAAGGTTTTGGTTACAAAGAATTTGCATGCTTTTGAATATTCCTGCACTGGTATCTTGTGCCAGCATCCCACAACATTAAGATCAGGTATGAAAGCTTAGTCCAATTATAATTAGCTATGTAGCAACATGCACTATGTAATGTGTAAGCTTAACTCTACCATGCCAGCAAGTAATGTGTCCAAATGATATCACACTCTTAGCTGAACAGATTCGAGCAGATTAAATTACTATCTCATCTATTATTGTTTAGTGAAAGATAACAGGAGATGGAGCAGCAACCTCAGGAACTATCCACTACCAGTTTGGAAGTTGATATACTTGCACTGATGGACAAGCGGTTGCCCACTTATGTCACAAATTGTCTGAAAGCAGCAGGATATGATGAACTTGAAATAATAGCATCTATGGACATAACTGATGGTGAGGGGAATAGTATAAGTACAATTGAGCGATATATCGAGAAGACACACAAAAGCAATCCAGAAATGTTACTACCATGCTGCACACCGGAGTCTATGAATTCACTGCCATTTGAGTTTCCGCCAGGTCATCGCATTAGAATTTGTAAATTTGTTGAAGAGGTCAAACAATTGAGCAAAAATTTGTCTCTCAAGGCAGTTAGTTCACAGCACACCAAGCAATGCATAACAGCTAAAAAGACCAAGCTAGTTGACAGGGCTGCAAATCAGGCTTTATTGTCAGTGGATGATGTTAGTTGTCAAGTTCTTGAGAGCGTAAAGGACTGGATATGCAAAGCGAAATTAATGCACCTGAGCTCCTTAAAGGAGAAAACACATTACTCTGTAGTTGTAAAAGGTCAAAACAATGGGAAAATTGCAGCTGCAGTAAATTGTGGTATGTGCAATAAATCAATTCGCTTGCAACTTCAAAATAGCTGTTTCATACTTTCAAATTGGACTAGGCATGTCAGGAAGTGTGCTGCTCTACACAATGTCGTTGATCCTAACCAACCCGCACTGTTTTCCAAGCAATCAGTTGCACCTTCAGCAAACCAATGCCTGACCAAACCAGCTGTTGCTAAAACCATTAGCAGCTCAGTGTCATTGAATGACAAGCCAGAACAGGTTTTTCACTAAGCCCCTCCTTCAGTGTAGAAGGAGGGGCAAATCAAACTTTTTGCACTTCTCGAAAGCAAAGAAAAGTTGAACTTGATCCCACTCAAACTTTAATTACAGATTATTTCAAAATCTTAGATGAAATAGAAATTCTAGCTAAAGAGAATGAAAGGTTATCAAACCTAATAAAGCAGTGTGGCTTAAATCCCTTCAATATGGGTGATGGTCATGGATTTACCCCAATAATGAAACAAATGTTACTGCATGCAGATAAAAATGTCTGTAAATACCCAACCCAACGAAGGCATTCAGAGCTTCTCAAGAAGTTTGCCACAGCATTATTTATCTACAGTGGTCCTCTGTGCTATGAATTTATTCATCAGAACATGCCTCATGCACTGCCATCTCTCAGGACTACGCAAAGAATAATTCATTCGCAGTACAAGATTATGGACGAAGGTAGATTTAGGTTTAGTGATTTGGTTGAGCATATCAATGATCACAATGCACCTAAAATAGTATCTATTGGGGAAGATGCAACAAGAGTAATTGGAAGGGTGGACTATGACTCAGAGACAGATAGGTGTGCTGGTTTTGTCCTTCCTGTTGATGACTGTGGCCTACCTTTAGTTGACTCATTTTTAGCCACTTCATTTTCAGCAATAGAGAATATGTTCAAAAGTGGATCTATTGCAAAGTATGCATATGTGTACATGGCACAACCTTTGGCGGTTAATGTACCACCTTTTTGTTTGACATGTTTTGGAAGTGACCAAAAGTTTACTGCTGAGCATGTCCTACAGCGTTGGAACCACATATATTCAGAATGTGCAAAACGAGGCATTACAGTCATAAGCTTTGGGGGAGATGGAGACTCTAGGGTAATGAAGGCCATGAAAATATCAGTTTCACTGATAAATCCTCCCAATGATCTTACCCTTCCTTCTTTGCCCTCAATTAACATAAGTTCAACATGGAAGAATTGGTTTTGCATCAATCCAACTTCAATTTCATATGTTCAAGATGTGGTCCACATTGCAGTAAAGTTTAAGGCACGGCTATTAAATCCTCGGGTTAATCTTAAATTGGGACCATCCTTTGGAGCTGGAGTGCATCATATAGAACAGTTGCGCTCTAAATATGGTAAAGAAGATCATTTTCTAAGGGAAAGAGATTTAAACCATCATGATAAGCAAAATTATGATGCAGTATTGCACATAATCAATGCATGTCCCTTGCTCGACAAAATACCCGGTGCTTTTGCAACCAAATGTTATGTGGAACTAATCCAAAATGTTGTAGACAGTTATGAGGACAAAAGCTTAGATTGCATTAGCAGGATAGAGACAATTTGGTATGCAAATTTCTTTCTGCGGTATTGGCGTAAGTGGATCATGCTTCACCACTCTTATACCTTGAAAAACAACTTCATCACATGTAATTGTTACATGTGTGTAGAGTTAAATGCACATGCCATAATAGTGTATGCATTGACTATTACAGATCATTTTCATGGTGATGCCAGAAATTTTTTACCTTGGATGCTTGGGTCCCAGACTTGTGAAAGAATGTTTCGGACAGTCAGAAGCATGAGCAGTGTTTTTTCAACTGTACTCAATTTTAGCATGCTAGGTCTGCTCAGAAGGCTTCATCGAATGAATATCCAACTTGCATTGCAAGCTGAATTGCAGGAGACTGTTAAGTTTCCAAGTGTGCAAAGGAATCACAATAAAGAGGGAAAGAACAAAGTTTCTGTGTCATCATTAAGTGACATCAAAGACAATGAAATTTCTGAAGCTGTGGAAAGAGCAAGAGCAAAAGCAAGACAAACCCTATATGAACTTGGCATGGACAAACTTTTAAGAGTATACTCTGTGTGGGACAATGAAAACACGACTGAAGATCTAGCTGGTGTGCAGAATGGTGACGATGATGATATTGACAATATTGATGACTATGGCCATGATGACAGTACTGATGAAAATGATGACAATTCCCTAGAAATTATTAAGGAAGTGTGGTCAGAAACACACAAAGAGGTATCTGAGGATATTCAATCAGCATGTGATAGAGGTCTGGTGACCAAAGAAGCTAGCAAAGCTTCTCATAAAACTTTGCAAAAAATGCAGCGATCTCTGCCTGTTGATAAATTGAAATCTGACACAATACCATTGTATACACTGAAAGGTCATAATGACCTTAATACAGTTATTTAGCCAGCCTTAGCAGTAATGCAAAGCAAATGATTTCTCCATTTGTTGAAGTAAGCGTGAAAGGACAAGTTGTTCTTATTAGAAAAACAACTGCAATATGGCTATTTCAAGAAACTGAATATGTGACTGTCTCTGGGAAAACCGGTCTTATCGCCCATTTAAAAGTATCGAGAAACGTCGGTTTTAAATATTCTGTGTGTTGTAGCTGGCCAATGGTGGTAGCTACGCATACCAAATTTTCACACGTTTCACAACAATTTCTTACCTTCCTGATCATCCACTGAAGAAGTAGTCAACAGCTAAGTTTCCCGTCATTTTAGATAGTTTTTAAACCGAGGTTGTCTGTATCAGGCGGGAAAGATGGTGTTCAAAAATTGAAAAGAGACGTGCTAGGATGAATTAGGCCAAGTTATAGGCCATCCAGGGCTCAGAACTGGCTAAAATGAAAGGAAATTTACAGCACAGGTCATTGTCCAACACCACAGAGCTGTACAGCCACACACAGCCATCTCCTGGTCGGCCAGGGCTCCATCAAGACCCCAGACCACTCGTACGGCTCGCCACTGTGCTCTAGAAAAGCAGCCAGCAAAAGCAGCCAGCAAAAGCAGACCACTTTACTCTGGTCGACTGTGGCAGTGAAACTTGATAGTGCATTCATTAAGCTTTGTGTTTGTGTGAAAAAATCAAACTTCCTGTCTTGGGCGATAAGAACGGTTTTCGTAGATCCAGTCACATATGTTTCAGCTGATCGCATCTTCAGAGTTAGATTTAAACAGCCATACACATCTACTTATGAATCAAAGGAAACTACCTCTGTGAAGTATGATGAACAGGATAATGATGCTGTGGCTAACGAAGCTAACAAGAGTGACACAATGGCAGTTGACACATTGATTGCAGGCAGTTCAGACTGTTGTCATGAACAAGTTGATGATGTGGCTGTTAACAACAAAGTTACTGCAAGTTCCACCATGACTGTAGATGTCAGTGATTTAGAACTTTGTCAACAGAGCAATAATCCTGGCGACCAAGAGCTTCCAAAAGATGACCAAATGACAGCATTTACTCAAATGGTTGAGTTTTGTGGACAAAGTGAAGATGTTGTTGCTAAGGAAGTTCTGAAGAGTGATGATTCTGGTGGTGAAAAGGTTTTAAAGAGAGATCAAATGACGTGCGTACATGATGAAGTTATTGTAATTGGTGGTGATAATGGTGGGGAAAGTAGTGAAGCTGCAAAGACATGTAAAAAGTCAGAAATATGGCTGAAAATTGGTTCATTTGTTTTGTGTAAGGCTGAAAGAAATATGCTGTGCAATAATGAGTGGCTGACAGATCTGCACTTAAATGCTGTGCAGGTTTTGCTAAAACAACAATTTCCACACATAGGAGGTCTTCAAAATACCATTCTACTGCAATCAAGAAGTCATATCAAGCCATTTCAAAGTGGGATAAGATCTGTACAAATTTTTCATATTAACAACAACCATTGGGTTGTTGCTTCGACAGTGAACTGTGAGAAGGCAGACATTACAATATATGACTCTCTAAACTCTGTTGTAAGCATTGATGCACAAGTAATTCTAGCAAGCCTTTTGAACACTCAGAAAGATCAATTCAAGGTTGAATTATCAAAGGTTAACAAACAATCTGGAACAAAAGACTGTGGAGTTTTTGCTGCAGCCTACTGCACTGCTTTGGCCTTTGGAGAAAATCCCTCTACTGTTGTACATGACCAGAAACATTTAAGACGTCATTTACTTAATTGTTTAGAAACACAGAAAATGTCTGTTTTCCCCATTATCAGGTAAAGAAGAAAGGCATCAACGTGGTTCCCTGTTAATGTTTATTGTACATGTAGAGGACCAGATACCGGTGAAGTGATGGTTGCTTGCGATAAATGCATGAAATGGTATCATGCAGAGTGTATAAGTGGTCGCCTAAACGAATTTAAACTGAACAAATGGTTTTGTTTAGGGACCCGCCGATTATGCTGGCATAATTATGAGCATAATAGGTGCCTGAAAACATTGAGCATAATGCTAGCATAATAGGAAGAATATTTGTGTAATAGTATGAATTCTTGCTTATCAAAATAGCTATCACAAAAAGATCGATATACTCTAATAGAACAGTCAGTAACTCTAATAGAACAATCATATAACTGACTGTTCTATTAGAGTATATCGATCTTTTCTGTGATATGCATTTTGACAAGTAAGTTTGTGTTTTAGCCACTTGTTATTTATCCATAAACTGGAAATTATTACCAGAGCATGAGAACTGAGGCGTAAATAATTGGGCATAATTTGAGCATAATAGGTAAGTATTGAGCATCAATTTAAGCATAATAGGTAAATATTTGAGCAGTGCAGCATAGCATAATAGGTAAAATTATGAGCATAATCGGCGGGTCCCTAGTTTTGTTCAAGTTGTATTGACTTTTAAATAATTATAACTTGTAACTATGATCAATCATAAGGAACTCGTGTACTCATTTTTATATTAGATATTAAGTTGTGAGATTGTGTATGTGTATGGTAGAAACTAATCATATGAGTGAAATGCATGAACGCATCTGATACCTTCGCTTAGCTGAGTTTATGTACATATGTATATACATACAATTTACAATACACGCACAAACTTTAACAAGCATGCTAGCTAATAATTTATATCTCAATGGGTCAATGTCCATATCACTTTGCTAACTCAGGTAGACAGTCTCAAAGACAGTTGCACTATAAGTTATATTACGTATATGGAATCTATGTGTAAAATCTAATTGTGTGGTATCTTTGATATCATATTATTCCACATTTGCTGAAGTCAACTACACCATTGATATGCTGAAGTTCCTGTACACAATTATCAAGACAATTATGCAGTCCAACTGTTAGCAGTTGTAAGAGATGTCTAAATAATGATATAGCTAAAATGTACACAACTTGCATGGAAATGGCAAAACATGATGATTTTAGACATATTATTTGATGCATACAGTATTATAATACAGCTATACATGTGCGGCATGAAAAGCTAGGGAAAAGTAGTAGTTAATAATAATATAATTAAGCTTTGCCAACTCTAGTGTGAGATTTACTGAGCTTATGTGCGCATGCAGGGTTATTTGATTTGATTGAATGCTTTAGCTACGGTGACCAGCACTGAAATAGTTTGCTATGTCACTATCTTGGTTGCTCAGTACAAATGAAGTATGTACAACTCAAGATCTAGGCATTTTCTCATCACTACTGAGATCACTACAAGGAGAGCTAGCTCTTAGTCATGATTACTTACTATGTGAGGTAACTGTATAGATGCATTGGGAACAGTTCCATTAGCTATAGGCTAACTTGCTACGTGTCAGCGGGAAAAGCCGCCAATTTAACTAGGTAAATTAGCCACATATACTAAGCTCTATTGCTGGTAGTATGCAGTATTGCAATAGCTAAAGAGTAGCCTCTTCAGTAGACTCGTACCTCGACTCATACCAGGCACAGAACACGGCTCCACAGCACTACAACATAGTATTTAAAAGTATTTCAAATCTTAACTGAAATCTTAAAATCTTGTAAAATCTTTTCAAATCTCAGTCAAAATCTTGAATCTTTCTTAAGATTTCTCAAATCTAAGTACTGCGTTACGGACCCCTCGATAACTTACATGGCACAGTTATATTGTATGTTTGTAATATTAGTATTCTCAGCAATTTCACACCCTACTCTTTGTTACTGAACCCTGGAATTTTCAGTAGATTATGAACCAACACTGATCATTATAAAGCCCAACACTGATCATTATAAAGCTGAGCTTTTCAATCAGTACTTTTTCTCTGTGTTTACTAGAAGTACTTCCCTAGAACCAAATCCTAATGACTTAAGCATTCCAGCCAACTCCCTGGACGCAATAAACCTAACAGAGTCTGATGTGTTTAATACTCTCGTTAATCTTAATCCACACAAAGCAACTGGAATTGACTACATAGCTCCTAGCATTTAAAAAAATTGTGCCACCTCTCTTGTGGCACCACTGTTTCACCTATTTACCACCAGCTTAAACACCAGTGTAATTCCAACTGAATGGAAGACACATAAGATTACTCCAATTTACAAAACTGGTGATAAGACATCTGTCAAAAATTACCGACCCATTTCCTTGTTATGCAATGTTTCAAAAGTGTTAGAAGACCTGATATATGTTAAGATGATTGGTACTGTGGCTAAGTGTATTACCCCTTGTCAATTTGGTTTCCAGAGTAACTCATCAACCCTACAACAATTACTTTTATATCACCACCAACTGATAACTTCCAAGGATGAAGTGGACGTTATTCACATAGACTTTCGAAAGGCTTTTGACAGTGTGCCGCACAATCAACTATTGGTGAAACTCTGGAACATTGGGATCACTGGAACTCTTTGGAAGTGGTTTAAATCATACCTATGCAATAGGGTACAATGTGTTTCTATCAACAACTGTTTGTCTAATTGCTTACCTGTATTGTCAGGTGTACCACAGGGGAGTATACTTGGCCCCTTACTCTTTCTAATTTACATTAATGACCTTCCCTCTGCTATTCATTCATCAAACATGTTTGTCTTTGCTGATGATACAAAGTGCTTTATGAAAATAAAGTCTGAGTTGGACATCCATAGATTTCAAGAAGATTTGTCATCAGTTTCTCATTGGAGTAATAACAATAACCTTGCCTTCAGTGTTCCAAAATTTATATTTTTACGTTATCACAACATATTTAATTCATTTTATACCATCAATGGAAATACCATTCCTTGCTCTGATAGCTGTAAAGATCTTGGTATCTATTTCACTGATAGTTTATCATGGAGATTACACTATCAAGACATTACTTCTAAAGCTTATAAATCTTTTGGATTACTTCGCCGCATATTTAAGGAAAGTTACTGTTTGGAGACTAGGAAGAATCTGTATGTCCCAATGATTAGATCTACTTTAATGTATTGTTCTTGCTTGTGGAAGCCATATTTACTATCTGATATTGAACTGTTAGAAAGAGTACAAAGGAGGGCAACCAAATATATTCTTAATGACTACACCAGTAACTACAAAGAAAGGCTTTTGAGACTGAAATTTCTTCCACTGATGTATATTTACGATTTAGCTGACATCATGTTTTTTATAAAATCAGTAAAATTTCCATCTGAAAAGTTCAACATATTAAACTTTGTAGAATTTATCTCTGGACCCACAAGATCAGCAGGTTACAAACTTAGACACATGATAGCATCTAAAAACAGTGTAATGAATTCCTACTTCTACCGTATACCCAGATTGTGGAACAGCTTACCATTAATTGACTTATCCCAAACCCTTCTAACTATCAAATTCAAACTCAAGAATTATTTTTGGAATCATTTTGTTAACAATTTTGACAGTAATAACCTATGTACTTTTTATTTCCGTTGCCCCTGTTCCAAATGTTTAAACATTCCAGCTCCTACAAACTATTTTATTCTTTAACTTGTACTCTTTATAGCTACCCCTTGTAATTATTATTTGTAGTTATTTAGCTTATTGTAATTTGTAAGTAATTAATTATGGCTACCAGTGCAAGACACTGGTAGACCTTCAGTTCTGTAATTTAATTGTTATAAGCTCTTAAATATTGTTTAATTTTGTTTATTGATCTGTACAGTTCTGTAAAGTATTAATAATAATAATAATAACTACACCAGCGTTGAAACCAGGTCACTACTGCTGACCCGGATGACCAGACCCGGATGTGGCCCGGATTAATTAAAGCCGAGGCGTGCGATAAGAGCTATGTTTCGGCTAGTCTCGAGCGAGCGAACGAGATTTCGTTTTGAGCGTTCGATTCGTGTTGAGTAAATATTGCAACTTCAGCCTACAGTAGCTGTAGGTTGAAGATCAAAAAAAAAAAAGGTCATCACCTACTGACAACAGCTACCCCTCACCATAGATACCATCAGTTTCGTGCTACATACTGCACTTACTACTAAATGGGCGTGGCTGAGCGAGTATGTTGGTAACGCGATAAGTGGGCGTGGCTCACGAAAGAACTACGCGATAGCGTCTATAAGTTTCCACGTCGTCAAACGAACAATTTCGTTTCTCACGTGATCCAATCCGGGTCAGGTCCGGATAATTTGTAAACCGGGTAGGACCCGGATGACCCGGTTGGCCCGGATGACCCGACCCGGTTTCAATGCTGAACTACACCACACCAAGTACATGTATTACAAATGACTATACCACAAGTGTGTAGCTAAGTGAATGCTACACTAGTAAAGTGGTTATATAAGAGTGACATGATAGACAGCTCCAGATGGAACAGTGTAACACTAAAACTACACTGAAATGTGATAATACATTTACTAGGAAAGTCTATTAGGTACAAATGATTATTATATTTGTTTTGCTTGATGTAGAATTACATCGTAGTACCAGAACTCTGTCAAGTGCCTGCTAATGCATTTACTAAGAATTGTGAAATTGTTATTAATTGTGAGGTTGTACATAGTTGACATCTGTGTGTTAGGCATGTAACATATCTAGTAGATATTGACACTGACCTTGATTCTGTATAGTTTTATTGTGATTATGATTATGATTATGATTACTGAAAACACAGTTACAAACTGATATGTTCAGGTAAGGAAAACATTACAAAATCACGCAAATAAGACTCAGTTATAATTTATCTAAAAAGACTTGTAGAGATTAGGATTCGATAGTTATTCCCAGGGTTTTGTTGCTGCAAAATAGCTACAACCTGTCACGGTGGACATGATTAGAAGCTAGGTAGCTGTTGAGCTCGCCCTTGTAACCATTCTACATGTGGACACCCATTGAGATTCTTTCAGTTACCAGCAAGAATTAATGCCTACTCAAATTCTTTTTTTCCAAGTAGTATCAAGTTATGGAACTCTCTATCAAATGATGATGTATTACTAAATATTTCTGATCTCAGCCAATTTAAGCAAAGGATAACAGGACTGCTGTTATAATTTTTGTAATGTAATCACTTTGTGCATATAATTATGCTCCTTGTGAGGCCTACACAGTAATAATACTGTAAGTTAAATTAAATATCATTCAGCAATGTGATAATATTCCAAAATTGATTTTTCATGAGAACAGATCTCCAATCGATAAGCGCCCACCCCGGAGAATGGGTCTGGAGGACGAGTCTACACTTCAGTCATGGTGCTACTATAAGACTATATAGATATGTGCAAGCATACTAGTAGTTCAAGTTCGTGACTGGGATCTCGTTCGCGATAGGTTCACGGCCACGCCCTTTATTTAAAGATCTAGGTGGACTAATAGCGATAGAGTACGGAGACCACACCTCTTAACAATGTAGCTAGCTATTTACTTAACAGTAAACAAAATGACCTCACGCCTTATTGGTCTAGCCAGCTGCACACCTCTTGGCTGACTCGAGATATACTCTAATACAACGGCCATGTATGATATTCTAATAGAACAGTCACAAGTTACATGCAGCTAGCTAGGCTGTGGTACAACAAAAACTAAACAAACCAGTATTTTTTTTTAATTTTAAAATAAAGTAGGGATCTATGCAACAAAAATTAGTGAAACAAGATATGAATGATGATGGTATTACAGTATAATAGTTCAGTGGAAAAGTCCCTACTTTGGCACATTAGCTATAACAATATTATTTTGCTCAATTCCAAAGTAGGGACTTTCCCACTTAGCTATGCTGTAATACCATCATTCACATTTTGCTTCATTACTTTTTGTTACATAGATCCCTACTTCATTTTAAAATTAATCTTACAATTTTTAAAAATACTAGTAGCTTAGGAATATTTAGTAACTAACTTTTCAGTAAGGCCAGGCAAACTTGATTAATTGTTTCTCATCCCCGCTTGCATCCCGTTTTACCTCATCACATCCAATTTAATTATTGCTGTTATCAATCACATGCACAATAGCCACATGTATTTTGATGCTACTTGGTTGGCTATCATTTTACAGAACAGCAAATGTCACTTGCACTTCAGAAACGGTGGTAAAACATAAGTACAAGATCTTAAAAGGCTTTAGTTAACCTTTATAATATCAGACAGCTTGATTTAGAGTATTTTCTTTAATAGTGAAAAATGAAAAATGACCTCCCACCCTATAGAGCTAGTTCTCACCTTAAGATACTATGTCTATAAATTATAGGATGGCAATGCATCCATTTGAGTGCTGTAGAACGCAATGATTTCATCACATGAGCAGTAAAAAACTCACACAATTGATTTTTATAAAAGCAAATCTGCAGTATTGCTCCTGCATCAAAGCCATGGTCCATGTATGTAAGTATACCACTGATAGCCTTAACATACTAAAATGTACCACCATGGACAGTTAGCCATGGTTTATAATGTATGTACAATGACATTTTCCTTTAATTCTTAGGGTACATAATATGTTGGATGGCTCGCCTGCAAGTAACCTGCAGACTTGCTTTGCAAGTGTATTGATATGGGACCATGTGAATTTTGATTGTGGATAACAAACTGTGCATGCATACAAACAAAAAATACAAAGAGTTGCTGAGATTGAATCTATACTGTAAATGGCAACCATTTCTTTCTTTTGATGTGGTATGCATGGATTGCAGGGGTACTTTTCAAACAGTTCTTGATTCTTAATGCTGTGTAATGGGTCTAACATAGCTGACAAACACAGCATAATAAATACTTCACTTTTCAGATGATAATTGAAATAGCTGGGATGCATAGTGCAATTTCTTTCACAGTATACGTGAGTTCACCAGTCATAATAGTATAGTTTACAAAAAAAAGTTAACAAACAAGTACACAAAAAATTGAATTTTCAACTAGAGTTGGGACCATAGCACATAGATAAAAGGTACTGAAGCAAGTTGATGTAGTACATGATATTAAATCACAGTAAAACAATAGGTAAGAAGTGATAGCTATATCCCTGCTGTGCATTCCCGTTATAGTATCTTGAGCACACTAGGGATATAACACTTCTTAATGATTCAATATCATGGACTACTCCAGCTTGTTTCAGTACTTTTTACCGATGTGTTATGGTCCCTACTCTAGTTGAAAATTCCAATTTTTTGTGCACTTGTAAGCAATATAAAGCAGACATTTGAGCCCATAATGATGTTTTAAGCACACTAAAGTACTTAACTAGCCATGAGTATACAGTGATAATGACTAAAGTGCCTTGCCCAGGCTATCACATCAGGTGTCTATTGTCAAACAAAACAGCAATATAAACTAATGTTCATTCAATAAAACTCTTTTCCAAGTCCACTGGCTAACTCTGGCTCACTTGTATAAAACTAAAAGCCACAATTGATCCTGTGAAGTGTCACTATTAGAGGAGATAGCACGCTTTCATCAAAGAAATCTGAAAATGCCTGGAATCCATTAATAAATAAGAAATGGAAAATATTAACATACTTCCTTAGAGGAATATCTATTTAAAGATGCTTTGATATTTACAAAGTATGTATATGCAGGGTTTTTGTTCTAGCAGGATACCTGTACAGTATACCATGTGCTACTAGGTAATAGCCAGAAATTTTGTCAAACAAATTGCATATTTTGTGAGTTACTTACAAAACTCCAATTACAGAGGTTGTTGTCTAAAACATGCATTGCTAGGATTTTTCAGTGGATAAACACACCTTATAACCACCTCTCTAATTGTTACATCATTCCTTTGGGTTGTTTAACCACTGAATAATCCTAGCACTACATGTCTTACATACATACTAGGGCTGAAACGGATAGTAGTTTTTACTATCCGGATATCCTGAACAAAATCTTTCCAGATATCGTACGGATAGTGACATCATCACTTGCTATAAAAGCATTGTATATTTTGTTGTGAACATGTTTGTTTTACTAGTACTTTAGAATAAAACATAACACTTAAATGAAGATTAAGTAAGTTTGTAATAATGTTTAACTGGACCAAGGAAACATTAACATAAAATTGCTTCAAATTATTAGAAATTATCCTGATGGCATCAAATCACTATCCGGATAGTAAATTATTATCCGGATATCCGGATAATACGGATATCTGTTTCAGCCCTAATACATACATACATATACATACCACCTCTGTGTTTCTCATTGATGCATTCCTGAGCACTCTCTTCTCTTTGAAGTAATGAAAATGGTATATACTGCATATAGCTTCAAGTGTGCATATCATAGCTGATATATGAGTTCATCATACAAATATAACAAAATGATTCCAGCCATTTTGTATTATTTTAATTTTACCACAATTAAAATATACATGAATGAATTTTATAACATTGGCTTTTTCTTTCATAGTCCATTCCAACTGGAAATCCAAATTTGGTGGAGTCATCTCTAGAAACTTATTCTACTCAGTTTGTATAAGGGTCCTTTAATTGTGTTTTGTCAGATGTAAAAGGGTCCTTAATATTGCTGCTGCCATTTCTTGTCTGCCATCCTTTAATATCACATCTTCTCAAACTAGCCTGACATGTTGATGGTCACACTCTTTTTTCATAGCTCAGCCCTTTTGGATTACATTAATAGTTAGTAGCATTAGCTAGCTAATTGAAATGTTTATTGGTTAGTGCACCTTCAAAGGCCAAAAAAATCTCCTATACAACGTCATGTTTTCATTGAATTTGCACAAGTAAAAAAATTAAGTAACAAAAATAGCAATGTTAAGTATGGTGGAATACATCAAGAGATAGACATTACACATTTTGATTCACACGAATTGAATATTACACACATACACACACATAATAGAATAATTATTTGAAATCTGTCACTGTTTATTAATATGCACGAATGTTACCACATCATGTCAGACTTCAATATCATTCATCACTTCGAATAAAGATTCTTGGTAGTGGGCATAACCTTTATGACGAGTTCTATGTGAATATTCACACTTATATGGTTACTTAATATATGTGCCAAAGTTTAGTTAATATTCATGCACAGAGACCAGATTAGTAATAAGTACTGTACTCTACACACCTGTAACTTACAATGCATATTTTATAATACTTGTCTATTTATAGCTTGTTAGGAGCAAGAGTAGGGACCCGCCGATTATGCTCATAATTTTACCTATTATGTTATGCTGCACTGCTCAAAAATTTACCTATTATGCTTAAATATATGCTCAATACTTACCCATTATGCCCAAATTATGCCCAATTATTTATGCTTCAGTTCCCATGCTCTAGTAATAATTTCCAATTTATGGATAAATAATAAGTGGCTGAAGCACAAACTTACTTGTCAAAATGCATATCACAGAAAAGATCGATATACTCTAATAGAACAGTCAGTTATATGATTGTTCTATTAGAGTTACTGACTGTTCTATTAGAGTATATCGATATTTTTGTGATAGCTGTTTTGATAAGCAAGAATTCATACTATTACACAAATATTCTACCTATTATGCTAGCATTATGCTCAATGCTTTCAGGCACCTATTATGCTCATAATTATGCCAGCATAATCGGCGGGTCCCTAAGCAAGGGACAAATGGGTGAAAACTACAGAAGTGTTATCAAGACCGTAATATCAGTGAGTATCAAATTTAAAAACACATTCTGCAAAATGAGGATGGAAAAAGTGTTTCTTATAATGTTGATGAAGTTGTAATATAATGACTATTAAAGGAAGCGTAACTATCTTAAACTTATAAAAAATGATCGAATATCAGTTTTACAACTATGAAGCTAAGAACATTATTTTTAAATTTTAACAGATCTGCCAAACCACTTAGTACAATAAATAGCAGTGTATCTATTATTACAATCATATAAACAAACAAACAAACAAAATAAAAAATAATTAAAAGTTACACAATGATATATACACAGTATTCTGTCTTGCCAAGTTATGTCCACAACACTGTACCATGTGTTGATCTGGCCAGTTGTAAGATTTCTTATGTTACATGTATCTAACAACTACTATTTAAATATAGCTAAATGTGCACTCACCTGTTCAGCTTCTTAACACTTGTCGGTGCAAGGTTGTCCATAAGTAAATAATTCCTGTGACCAGTGGCAGAATTAGGTTTATGGTGTATGTGCCTACTTATTTTCTTAATACCATTTTTGTGGATGAACAGTTCCATCACAGCAAACGCTATCAAAGGCAGAACTAATAGAATGAAGGCAACTGATAGCAATAAATTTTGATCGTAACTATCAATAAGTGGTACTATTGAAACCAAGATCATTATTTGTAAAACAAACCCATCAAAGATGTTGAGAATGTTACTTACATATGGCTTTATTATCAGTTGTATCAATGCCAACATTGTACATAAGCAACCTGTAAAAATTGGACAGTGCCCAGGTAAAACGATCCTGCAAGACTGTGCAGGATCCTGCAAGATCTTGAACATTCTTGCTGTATGGTAGAAAGTTCTTGCAAGAATCTTGCAAGAATAATCAAGATCGTGCACAGTCTTGCAGGAATGTATATACCTGTGATATGATTCCCTGCAAGAACCCTGCAAGAAATAATACTTAAACAGGATTTTACAGAAGTCTTGCAAGAAAATATTACTTATGTGCATCTCTTGCAAGAAAATATATAAGACTATAATAATGTTGATCAAATATTTGTTTTCTTGCAAGAATCCTTCTCATTGAATTGTGCAATATGTCCAACTAGTTATAGCTAGCTGATTATACACTTCATGGAAAAAAATATCAAGATACTCTAATAGAGCAGTCATTTACTTTAATACAGCAGCCAGGAAGGACTGATATACTCTAATAATTCAGCCAACTCTAGATCATAGTCTTGATATATATTGAAAGCATAATAATTATGAGCATAATAGGCTGGATTTTTGAGCACTGCTCAAAAGCACAATAGGTTATTTTCAAAGCATAATTGACTCAAACCTAGTTATTGCTTGCTTACATAATACTATACGGTGGAACCTCTCTTATCTGGGCGGTCTGGTACATACTACTGTCTGTATCTCAAAAATGTACATAACTAAGAATAACATGCCATTGTGCTAAAGTGACTAACTTAAGTACAAGTAGTGTAGTTATTGCTATCAGTTAGTGCTATCAGTTAGTGCTATGCAACTTAGTGGGCAGAGGTGGAAGTCACTACAGAACATTCAAGGTCACTCCCCTGGGGTATAAAAATGCAATATCACCTAGCAACTAAGTGGAAGTAGAATAAACAAGCCACCAATCAGGTAAGCAGCAACCTTTAGGCTCCCTCCTTGTGCTTTCATCTTAACCAAACTTCATTATGGTCAATAAACACAAGCCACATGACCAATTTGGGCTGTCCGGACAATGGGGGTATAGGGAGGTTCCACGCCTGCATGCAAAAATAGGATATGTGGACACATAAATTGCCTACTTTAAAAAACTTTGATGCATCATAACTTTGTATTGAATTATTGCTTTGCCATGAAATTTTCAGCACATATTACACATTTAGTATTATATTAACCTTATAATTTTTGTTACACAAATTTTATAGCAATGGCTAACCTTTGCCTCTCAGAAATATTTGAAATTGGTATAGAGAGTTTAGCTATATAAGACATACTGTAGTCATTATAATGTGATAAGTATACATACAGTATATTGAAGTATCATAATATTGTGTACAAAAATATGTCAGCTATTTGTTGACAAATCACTCTATTTCAATACTATTTACACACAATGTTATAAGGTTACATCTAGAACTACTAAGATTACAACACAACTTCCTAATTTGGTTACTAAAAATAACCATCCCATGGTCTTCTTCAAAGGCTAGATGATCTTCAAATAATATTTCTTTTGTTTGTTCTGTAGTGTAATCATCAAAGCTTCTATCAGGCCCTTTTCCGACAACTTTTAGGCTTGTTACAAAAGCAAGGTGATGGTTTCCAACATAGATAAATTTTTCTATTAGTGTGTAGTTCACTGTACCATCGTTTTCAAAAGAAATTGTGTAGTTATTTCGTTTGTTGTCACTACCATAATATCTTGTGCATATTTTTCTGTTGTTTACGATGCATCTGTTATAGCATCTTGCTTCAGTATTTAAAATTTCTTTGAAATTGTTCTTCATCATGAGGTAGTTTATATCGTCCTTTTCTGTAGATGTTAGGAGACAGTACTTCCCTTTTCCAAGAAATGATGCCGATCCATATTCTGCAGGTTGCAGAGCATTCGGAGATCTATTATATATATAATGGTAAAGTTTGCAATGTTAGAGATTCTCATACAACACTCTTTATGCACATTTGTATGGGACAAAGTTTATATTATATTGTGCCTGAAAGCGTGGAGTATATAGGAATAAAACAAAGTGGAGTATATGGGATTTATTACTCACCCAAAACAACCTAAATAGTGTCTCTTGTTAATAGGTGGAACAAGCATAAATTGCATACAAAGTACTATTACCTGTGAAAATCCTTCATTTGTAATTTCATCATGCTTGAGCATCCACTGTTTGATTTCAGAAGCTTTTGTCTTTTAGCATGTAAAATTTTGCTCATCACATGAGATGTTACTACCTGTGCACATAACAATAAACCTGCATAAAAGTATTCCAAGTGTGCTATAGTCAAGTTGCTATAATATATACATAGATAATTTAACACATGAATATTTTCTGAGTGGAAAATGTTTCACTGTTGCATTATTAGTAAGCATTGCAGTGGTAGACTAATTCATTAAATGTATGCTGTATCACATATATATATATATATATATTGCACTATACTCTACTGCTTGTAGGGTATATTATCTATGATCATTTCAGTGAAAATGTTTTCATAGTGGAGCACCCAAGTAGCTACTTTTAATGGTGAACAGCTAGTGCAAATTCCGCATAAAACTAACTATGAACAGTGAAAATTAGCTTATTGACCTGCATTTGTCATGCACTACTGCTATATATGTGTACTGCTACTGCCACATACTGCTGACAATAGCTGCTCTCCACCAATTATACCTCCTATTTATAACTACACATATGTAGCTAAGTAGTTTGCTACACTGCTTCTCTGAATACTGCATGTTAATGCTCTATTAGAGTATCCAGACCAAGACTGTTCTATTAGAGCATCTCGATCTTTTCTTGCAAACAGTGTCACATAAAAGTGGACCCCCTCGTCTCCACTGCCTATGAACCAGATATACCAGAAGTTGCTCTAGTATTAAATTTACCATAATATACATGTATAGTTTGTGTGAATCGAAGGTGGCCTATAGGGTTGTAGCTATATAGCTTAGCTCACTTACCCTGTATGCATACAGTGAAATGCTACATAATTATGCATGGGACTATAATTATGTTCTTAAACTTGAGCATTGTGTTTTAGAACAGTGCTTAAAATTGTACCAATTGTGCTTTAGAAAATGACCATTATTCTCATACAATACAGTAATGCCCGTAGAATCAGCTTTGCATATATACGTATCTGCATGATACCTGATTAAGTGAAGCATGTAATATACATGTCACTGCTTGAAGGTTCTTAGTTTACTAATTTCTTAAGATGCCTTACTGTAGATATACTGATAGTAAAGTGTCAGTAGACTTAAGTATATGGAACATAATTATTTTACTAAGTTTTAAACTCTCAGTAAAACATCAGTGAATGCGGGTTTACTGAAAAATTACTAAAATAACAAACAATTAATTGTTCCATGTACTGGGGATATACCACTGTAGTAAACTAAGATACTTCAAGCAGTGTGTATATTAGCATTTATGTAACTTACTAGTTTTCCAATTCCATGTGTTGAATGTGAGTGTCGTAAATAGTTATGCATCTGACTTTCAAATGCAAATGTGACCCGGTCTGCGAAAAGGGCTCTTATAGCCTTTCCAATTGTCCAAGTTTGGCAAATCATAACTCCTGATCAGCTAAATCTATCATCTTGTAATTACACCCTCAGCTAGTGCTATGTTAGGAGTGTACAGTGACCAAATTGTAGGCTTGTATCTTATTCACAAGGTAAGTTATTGGTTACCATGTTTACATAATTGAAAAGGCAATAAGAGCCCTTTTCGCAGACCAGGTCACAAATGCAGAATGGGTCCACAATGAAACAAAACAGCGAACATAGAATCCAAGATGCAACAGCAGATGGATGTTTATTCCACAGTTAGAGAGACCTATGTAAATATAGTGTATTCAGAATGTTGTAGTTGTGTATCTGTCCCTACCATCAAGGGTAGATTTTGGGGGGCTGCTTGGGGTGCTGAAGCACCCCCCTCCAAAATTTTACCGTGTGCAAGCTAGAGAGCTTCTGAAAGTTGCAGTATAGATGCAATTGCATCTTATACGAATGCATGGACAATGAAAAGATAGAAAGAGAAGGGAGAATAGCTAATCTTTACTTAGAATTACTAAGAGGCGTTCAAATTATACTTTTGGTGTGAGACTTAACCTAAAAGCTGCTAAGAATGGAAATACTCTAATAGAACAGCCAACTACTCTATTAGAACATCCACCATAATATTTTTTCAAGAAGTTGCCAGTGTGCTTTCTTGACCTGTGCACTGCTGTCTTACCATTGCTCCAAACATCCTGCCATATACTAATCACTTTCTGAGAACAACTTCTGTCAGATAGTTTAATATTATAGTGGGTATTTTCAGTTGTAACTACATTGACGCTTGGGTTAACATGCTTAAGTAAAACAGTTAATTTCTTAGCATGTATACAGTTAACAAGGTTGTAGTATCTGAGAACTGTTTGTTTTTGCTTTATCAGTACCACAGTTACATGCTATGAGGGAGTACAAGTCCACCTCCACAAAGAAAGAGAAACTCTGGTGTGAATTCCACCGAAAAAGACTCCACACGTTGCCTGATATTTGGAAGCGCTTTTGCAGGGGTTTAGAAATCCCATGCAGCCAGCTCATACAATCCACATGCAGGGCCGCCCAGAGAAATTAAGGGGCCCAGGGAAAAGAGTCAAAGTGGGGCCCTTGACCCAAGTTGCAAGGTGAAGACCAAAAAAAAAAAATAACTGGCAATGACAATAACTACCCATCACCAACCATATCTCCTTATCTACAAGCTTGCTACACTGCTCCTCTGAAGAATACTGTGACTGCTCTATTAGAGTATTTAGATCTGACTGCTCTATTAGAGTACATCGATCTTTTAAACAGGTATTTAGGGGGCCCTTCATGGGGCCCCTTTCAGGCTGGGGCCCGGGGCAAAATGCCCCAGTTGCCCCCCCCCCCCCCGTGGGCGGCCCTGTCCACATGCACCCTTCATGCCAGCTTGTCTACACAACACATTCAACAGAGCTGGCACCATCTTTATATAACACAATTTAAAGCTCAGTATATTAGTGACCAACTGATAATGTGCATGCTCATTGCTATAATAGTACAACAAATACTGAATAGCTAACATTAATTTTGCAACACCACACAAGATAACAAAACGTAAAGGAAGAAAATCAAACAAACAAATATAACCAGTTACCAAGTCACATTCAAATATATTTCAGTATATGTATGTGCAGAACAATCCAAGTGTTCAGATAGTGAACTTGAAGCCATGTCGTCAATACATTAACACGGAAGTATCATTTACCAGAAGATATTGGTAGTGAATCTTGAGCTGTGCTTCTCACATCGGTGCACTGTTCTTCTGTGTCCTTATGGTAAACAACCCTCAGATTCTCCAGTGCTAACGGTGGTTATTCAGCAATATTGTGTATAGGTATGGATTCCATCTTTGTACCTCCCATTTCCTGTAGGATTGGTTTCAGAACAATCTAATATTCACGTTACACTCTACTAATGTACTAGTAACTGATGACATGGTATATTGGTACACAAAGTTACTGATGTGTCCTCCAAAATAACACAAGTGTAAACTGTAAAATTATTAAAATGTCCAGTATGGTAACACGAATAGTAATTTCAATAAGCTATTTACACGGCACTAAGGCCACACCAAGTCAAACCTTAGTTTCTGGTCACCCGCCCGCATGGTAAACCTGGAACCCTAGTTTATGAGGACTATTATTAATATTACAGGTGCTTAAGTGCATGTGACCCAGCAAGACACTTATTTTTTACTGCAAAAGATCGAGATACTCTAATAGAGCAGTCAGGGATTCCAATAGAGCAGTCAAACTACGCTTAACTCTAATATTAGGCATATATGCCACACTAATTAATGTTTCTAACTATAGCTAGTTTTGTCCTTGATTATATAGCTGTTCAGTTATAACTGTTACTAATGCTTCTGTATCAAAGTAATTTCAGTAGCATTAACTACTAGCCCATGCAGATGGGCCATAGCTTTAACTTTATAATTCAAATGTAGTCCTCTAATGATTAGTCTAGTAACTTCAAATTCCTTATCACTGAACACTACAGGGGTATGGAAAGCCGGCAACATTCGGTGAGCTTAATTAAACTTAAACTTTTCCATAACTAAAATTAGATTGGCAAGTAGAAACCCTTATAGTTTAAACATTCCCAGATGATCACTAAAAAACACTAGTCTGGAGCACTCAATGACTCAAAACTTTGACAGTTACTTTTCTCAAGGTTTACTGAATAGAAGGCTGGAAACACATAGTTAGTGGGCTAAGACTTCACATAATTTCTGATGTGAAAATAGAAGTTAAATTTCATTTTGGGTCATGATCATTTGAACAACTTAGCTATAAGTCATAGTAATACTTTCCTGACATAGCTAATGAGACATTTATTTCACTTGGAAAGCATAAGTAGCTACATGAGCAAAACATTTCCTATAGTATATTCTAAATAAATAAATAAATATACTTAAATGCTATACATCAGTGTATAGCTAGCCATGATCCATCAACAACTTTCCTAGTGCATTTTTTGCCGAAGCACAACTACTTATGTTGTTGGTTAAGTTTGACCAAAAACAAAATCAACATGAATTTGCTAAATTGAGCAAATAATATAATACCATACAGTATATTGTCACAGTAGAATCTATAGTCCTGAACATCCGCCCGCCCGCATCCATTTGTAGGCTTGGGAGTGACCAGAAACTAAGGTATGACTTGGAGTGGCCTAACAATGTAAACACCAGAAAATATAACACTTTTCTAACTGCTCTTACTGGCAGGCTTGCAAAATAACACAACTGCTAGAAGCGCTGCTGGGTTACATTAAGCTTACCACAGAAGTGAGCGTCAATGGTAGTTTCAAATCACTCGTGTACTAGAACACGCGCAGGTAATTTCGCCCTCGAATAGAACAGTAATTAGCCCAATTGTCGCAACGCTTAGGCTGTAATTCTTCTACAACGTGCACAAAAGTGGCTTCTAACGAATTCGCGCTGCACTGGTATCTATGGTGACGGTCACTCGCGCTCGAGACACGGATGGTATTTCACGTCTGTTACGTCATATTGGGAATTTGTACAGAGATATCACGTGAGTTACTTCCGTTTCCAATCCCTGTTGGTATACTGTATCTATGATGTGATGTGGCGGCTTACTTTTTTGCTCTTCGTTTCGTTCGAGATTTTCTCCTAAACCGGACATTATTTCATCCCTCTCGTACTCATAAGAACACCAGAGGGTGTACCAGTCGCTTGGCAATGGCGGATCCAGGATGGGGCATTTGGGGCAAATGCCCCCCCCCCCCCCCAGTGACTTCTCATACTATTACAACTTTATGTCAAGCCAAGATCAGCTTATATAACTCATGAAAATATGTACATTTATTAGCATTTATTACAAATTCACCTGAAACCAAAGCGAACCAAACTCAAACTAGCTATGAAATTGTCACCCTGCACCTTCGTGCGTACTAAGCGCCTCTAAAAATAATTATCGTGTTGCTGTTGTTTAAGACATTCAGAGCTATTTAAACAATTTTTAAGACTTCACAAAGGTCAAAATGGTAAAAATCAACAGTGAAATACTACTAAGAGGTGTATTATTTGCTGCACCAAAATCCAGCAACTAACAACAGAATCTGACTCTCCCTAACCACCTACAACTTGGCCTGTCTGTGCCCCTCCCCTTGCCAGGTCCTGGATCCGCCCCTGCTTGGTGCTACCAACGGGGTTAAACCGAGGACCTGCGATTTGACCTTTCGTGGGAAAACCCCCAATCAACCAGCCAAGCTGACCAAGTTGTGGTACCGTGGCTTTCAAACACTAACGGTACCTTGAAAGGCGAGCTCTGTATCTGTACCGAATGTTTTGTTTGTGCGTACCTTACAAGGTGCCATCTGCCCCAGCTGACCTCTGAGCTGACGATGTCAACTAGCCAAGAATCTACTACTGATGCTTCAACGAACTCCGAGATGGACTCAAGTGTTCCCCTAAAGCGGCCTTTGCCACAGGACTCACCTCGTTCAACAAAGCAGCCAAAGAACAAGAAAACAAAGACTGGTGAGTGTATTTGTCCAATATGTATGGATCCCATTGTTGATGCCACTGAAACCAGAGAAGGCCAAGATTCTATATTTTGTGAAGGCCAATGTTCAGCTTGGATACATAGACGGTGTGCCGGCCTATCCAAACCAATATTCGACACATTGACGGAGTCAGAAATACCATTTCAATGCCCCCATTGTACCTTACATAGCCATACCTCTGAAATAGCCAAGTTAAAAGAAGTCATTGAATCCCTCACCAAGAGCATCACTCAATTACAGGTAACTCCTGACAAACCAGCTACAAAAAGTGACAACAAAACTACACTGACGGCTACTGCCTCACAACCAGCTGTGGAGCCCCAAACAACAGCATCTGAATCCACAAAACGAATATCACCTGACCAAAAATTTAACATTGTAATGTACGGAATTAAGGAGTCTCCTCCAAATACAAACAGACCAACTAGACTAGACCAGGATTTGACTAACATTACTCTAACATTTTCCCAAACAGATTTACCACTTGAACGGAGTTCTATCAGGGATTGTCACAGGCTTGGAAAATTCAATGAAGCAGCAACCAAACCAAGACCTATCTTAATAACTTTTCTCCGATCAGGCGATGCTTCTTTGGCTTTATCCAAGATAAGCTCATTCAAAGGTCCAGTTCGCATTAAACCTGATCTCTCACCAGAAGAAAGAACTCGGGAAGCAGTACTCATGAAACAGCGTTGGTCCTTAATTCAAAGAGGAGCTGAGAGAAGACGCATCAAGATACGAAATGGAGCTTTATTTGTCGACAACCAATTGTACGGACGTCTTAGCGGTTCAGATTTTTGCCGAACTAATTACAACCCCCCACTTCATGTTAATACCTCTACTACCCAAAATTGACTAGATTCATGTAACGTTACTGATATACAAACTAACTATTCTGATCCAGAACAGCAAATCATAATTCCAAATCCTGATTACTTGCCTACTAATGGTACACTAAATGATTCTCAAGAAGCTAACAACAAACCTATTCCAGTTCATAAAGAAGGTGCAACCGGTGAACAACATAACAGTACTAGTGTTGAATCAACCAAGAAATCTGACCTCACATTTTTAAGTTTAAACTGCTGTAGTTTGAGAAGTAACTCTAAAAGAGCAAGATTTTTGGCACTTATTGAAGAATGCAATCCTGATATAGTTTGTGGGTGTGAGTCTCATCTTGACCAATAATATCACACACCCGAAGTATTTCCTGACCATTATAATGTCTTTAGAAAAGACCGCACTGTGGGTGGTGGCAGGGTTTTTGTTTGTGTAAAAAAGAGTTTGGTTGCATCAGAAGAACCAATCCTTGAAGTGGAAGCTGAACTACTTTGGATTAAGTTATCTTTATCAAATCAACCTGCCATCCACATAGGTTCATTCTACCGCCCTCCTAATCCTGACTCATATCCCATAGAACAGCTCAGTGTTTCACTAGCCAGGTTAAACAATTCAAATACTCCACCAAATATTGTGTTAATGGGGGATTTCAATTTTCCAAGTATCACATGGCACAATGGTTATGGTAACATTGCTACCACCCCCACTTATGGAAATGCTCTAAATAACATGTTTTTGGATGTAATAAACGATAACAGTCTCGAACAATTTGTGCACTTGCCAACCCGCTTAGAGAATACAATAGATCTTCTTTTCTGTACTTATCCAAAAATTGTTAACATTTCTACTGTTCCTGGTATCTCAGATCATGATGCGTTAACATTCCATCTTGATATAAACAAGCATACAACTCCAAGTACAAAGCAACACAAAATTGCTTTGTATCACAAAGGTAACATCGACCTAATTAAAAGAGATCTAATAACTTTTGCAAATACATTCTTATCAAGTGACCCACATTCCAGACCAGTTGAACAACTTTGGCAAGAATTCAAGTAAGCAATTCATGAAGCTGTCTCTAACCATGTTCCTCACAAAGTGAAACGTTCACACAACAATTTACCCTTGATTAATAGGCAAATAAAGAAAGATATGAAAACACGCAAAAAACTATACAACAAGTCTAAGAGAAGCAAATTAGAGTCTGATTGGAAAGCTTATCATGATGCCAGGAACCTAGTCAACTGCAGATTGAAAGAGGCACACAACAGTTATTATGCCAGACTATTTGATAGTTCATTCAGTGGGAATCGCCGCCAATTTTGGAAGTACGTAAGGGCCAAACGACAGGATAAACATGATATTCCCACCCTACTTGTTAATGGAAAACCTGTTAATAATTCAAAAGACAAAGCAAAAGCTCTGAACAATCACTTCCAGTCTGTATTCACAAAAGAAAACCTATCAACAATACCTACAATAAGTAATACTATTAATGCTATACCTGACATGCCTACTCTCTCCATCTCACAGTCTGGGATACAACAACTACTTTCAACACTTGACGAACAAAAGTCTAGTGGACCTGACCTTATTTCACCATACATACTAAAACATTGTGCTAATGAAATTGCTCCAATTTTACAAGTGATCTTTACCCAGTCTTTGTCTACCAGCTCATTACCGAGTGATTGGCTATCAGCTAACATTTGTCCTGTGTATAAAAAGGGTAACCGCAGTAGTGCCATCAACTATCGACCTATATCGTTAACATCCATTTGTGCTAAGACTATGGAACACATTATTTACCACTCCATTATGAACCATCTTAACCAACATAACGTTTTAATTGAAAATCAACATGGCTTTCGATCACAGCACTCCTGTGTCACTCAACTCATCACTTTGACTGAAGACATATCCTACGCTCTTGACCATCAAAAGCAAATTGATATAATCCTTCTAGACTTTTCTAAAGCATTTGATACAGTTCCACATCAACGACTTCTGACTAAATTAAAGCATTATGGAATTGGCGACAGTACTCTTGCATGGATTGTATCCTGGCTCACTAGACATTCACAATGTGTAGTTTTGGATGGTGAAACCTCAAACCCTGTACCTGTTTTGTCAGGAGTCCCTCAAGGAACTGTCCTGGGTCCCCTGATGTTTTTACTGTATATAAACGACATAGCAAATGATATTGATTCTCCTCTTCGGATGTTTGCAGATGATTGTCTACTTTACAGAATAATCAATAGCAGAGAAGACACCATCCAGCTCCAACAAGATCTGAACAAGTTATCTGAATGGGCTAACACCTGGCAACTGAACTTTAATGTCATCAAATGTGCTGTAGTGCAATGCACAAGGAATACTTCACCCATCACACATAATTACATACTGAACGGCCATATATTAGAAACATCTGATCAACACTCTTATCTGGACATCTTAATTAACAAGTCATTATCCTGGTTTTCACACATATCTACCATAGCAGCAAAGGCGACAAAAACCCTTAACTTTTTGAAACGTAACCTTAGTAGTTGCTCACAAAGAGTTAAGAAATCTGCATACATCACAATGGTGAGGCCACAAATGGAATATGCATCAGCTGTGTGGGATCCATACTACAACTCACAAATTCAGCAATTAGAGAAGGTACAACGTCGTGCAGCCAGATGGATTTATAATGACTATAGTAGATTTAGCTCAGTTTCAGCAATGTTAAATGAATTATCCTAGCCATCTCTTGAGACTCGTCGCAAGATATCTAGATTACAAGTCCTACACAAGGCACTCCATCACCAGCTTGCCATCTGCATACCATCATATTACCTACCACCAACGAGAGAAACTAGATCATACCATCCATTGCATCTCATAATTCCATCATCATCCACCAGATCATATCAGAGCAGCTACTTCTCAAGAACTGTTAAAGAATGGAACACCTTGCCTGTTAACATCATTGAAACGTCTGATCCAGATTCGTTTACATCACTTTTACAATCATATTACCACACTAGTACTAGCTTGTAATTAGTCGAACAATTGGTTTACTGTATGTTAAGTTAGAACTGTCTTTTGTTTTTTTTGTTTTTCCTGAGCATACCAGCAGGGCTGACTGCTCAGTACAAATAAATAAATAAATAAATGTTCAACTAATGACATCATTAATTATACAAAGGAAAAGGGGCGAACTCAGAAGTGTTACGTCATAACTTCATGATACGCCTTTACAGGGGTATATGAGAGTAGGATACTCTCCTTAGTATATATATATTATGAACTCTTGATAATATTTATCTAATCCAAAACAGCCAGCTGTAAAAAAAGTGTGCGGCCCTCAAAAAGGCTATGGTGAAAAAAGAAGTGAAATCTAAGGTGGCGGCCAAGAAATGGCTGTGATAGTAGGTTAATGGTAAAAATTTTAATAATAACAATTCAGGTAAATTTTTGTGCCGCTTGGTCTTGGTAAAAAAATCACCTAAATTGCCGTTATTAAAACTTTTACCATTAACCTACCATCACAGCCATTTCTTGGCCGCCACCTTGGATTTCACTTCTTTTTTCACCATAGCCTTTTTGAGGGCCGCACACTTTTTTTACAGCTGGCTGTTTTGGATTAGATTTCACTTCTTTTTGTATTTGTATACCCCAAAGCCGGCCTATGGCTGGCTTTGGGACTTTTTTAACCTGTCTTTTTTTCTTTTCCACAGGAAGAAGAAAAGATGAAGCAGATGTACTTTAAATATTCTGATTTTATCAGTAAATGTACAAATTATATATATAATACATATATTTATTACAGAACTCTCCATGGTGGTTTCTTTCTAACTGAACACTCTACAAAGTGACTTCTTCTAGCTGATCTCTCTACAGGGTGGTTTGTTTGTAGCTGAATTCTGTGCAGGTGATTAGTTTGCAGCTGAGCTCTTTACAGAATGGTTTCTTTGTAGCTGAACTCTCTACAAGGTAACTGATCTTTCTACAGGTCAATTTGTTTGTGGCTGAATTTTCTACAGGATGATTTCTTTGCAGCTGAACTCTCTACATGATGGTTTCTTTGTAACTGAACTCTCTACAAGGTAATTTCTTCTAGCTGATCTCTCTACAGGGAGATTTGTTTGTAGCTGAACTCTCTACAGGTGATTTGTTTGCACCTTAACTCTCTACATGATGGTTTCTTTGTAGCTGAACTCTCCACAAGGTAACTTCTTCTAGCTGATCTCTCTACAGAGAGATTTGTTTGTAGCTGAACCCTCTACAGGTAATTTGTTTGCACCTTAACTCTCTACATGATGGTTTCTTTGTAGCTGAACTGTCCACAAGGTAACTTCTTCTAGCTGATCTTTCTACAGGGTGATTTGTTATAGCTGAACTCTCTACAAGGTGACTTCTTCTAGCTGACCTATCTACTGGGAGATTTGTTTGTAGCTGAACTCTCTACAGGTGATTTGTTTGCAGCTGAACTCTTTACATGATGGTTTCTTTGTAGCTGAACTCTCTACAAGGAAACTTCTTCTAGCTGATCTCTCTACAGAGAGATTTGTTTGTAGCTGAACTCTCTACAAGGAAACTTCTTCTAGCTGATCTTTCTACAGGGTGATTTGTTTGTAGCTGAACTCTCTACAAGGAAACTTCTTCTAGCTGATCTCTCTACAGGGAGATTTGTTTGTAGCTGAACTCTATACAGGTGATTTGTTTGTAGCTGAACTCTCTGCATGATGGTTCTTTGTAGCTGAACTCTCTACAAGGTGACTTCTTCTAGCTGACCTTTCTACAGGGAGATTTGTTTGTAGCTGAACTCTCTACAGGTGATTTGTTTGCAGCTGAACTCTCTACATGATGGTTTCTTTGTAGCTGAACTCTCTACAAGGTAACTTCTTCTAGCTGATCTCTCTACAGAGAGATTTGTTTGTAGCTGAACCCTCTACAGGTAATTTGTTTGCACCTTAACTCTCTACATGATGGTTTCTTTGTAGCTGAACTCTCCACAAGGTAACTTCTTCTAGCTGATCTTTCTGCAGGGTGATTTGTTGTAGCTGAACTCTCTACAAGGTGACTTCTTCTAGCTGACCTATCTACTGGGAGATTTGTTTGTAGCTGAACTCTCTACATGATGGTTTCTTTGTAGCTGAACTCTCCACAAGGTAACTTCTTCTAGCTGATCTCTCTACAGAGAGATTTGTTTGTAGCTGAACCCTCTACAGGTAATTTGTTTGCACCTTAACTCTCTACATGATGGTTTCTTTGTAGCTGAACTGTCCACAAGGTAACTTCTTCTAGCTGATCTTTCTACAGGGTGATTTGTTATAGCTGAACTCTCTACAAGGTGACTTCTTCTAGCTGACCTATCTACTGGGAGATTTGTTTGTAGCTGAACTCTCTACAGGTGATTTGTTTGCAGCTGAACTCTTTACATGATGGTTTCTTTGTAGCTGAACTCTCTACAAGGAAACTTCTTCTAGCTGATCTCTCTACAGAGAGATTTGTTTGTAGCTGAACTCTCTACAAGGAAACTTCTTCTAGCTGATCTTTCTACAGGGTGATTTGTTTGTAGCTGAACTCTCTACAAGGAAACTTCTTCTAGCTGATCTCTCTACAGGGAGATTTGTTTGTAGCTGAACTCTATACAGGTGATTTGTTTGTAGCTGAACTCTCTGCATGATGGTTCTTTGTAGCTGAACTCTCTACAAGGTGACTTCTTCTAGCTGACCTTTCTACAGGGAGATTTGTTTGTAGCTGAACTCTCTACAGGTGATTTGTTTGCAGCTGAACTCTCTACATGATGGTTGCTTTGTAGCTGAACTCTCTACAAGGTAACTTCGTCTAGCTGATCTCTCTACAGAGAGATTTGTTTGTAGCTGAACTCTCTACAGGTGATTCATTTGCACCTTAACTCTCTACATGATGGTTTCTTTGTAGCTGAACTCTCCACAAGGTAACTTCTTCTAGCTGACCTTTCTACAGGGAGATTTGTTTGTAGCTGAACTCTCTACAAGGTAACTGATGTCTCTACAAGGTCACTAGTTTGTAGCTGAACTCTCTACATGGTGGTTTCTTTGTAATTGAACTCTCTACAGGGTGACTTCTTTTAGCTGATCTTTCTAGAGGGTGGTTTCTTTGTAGCTGAACTCTCTACAAGGTAACTTCTTCTAGCTGATCTCTCTACAGGGAGATTTTTTTTGTAGTTGAACTTTCTACATACAAAGTGACTTGTTCTAGCTGGTCTCTCTACAGGATGACTTGTTTCTAGCTGATCTCTCTGCAGGGTGACTTGTTTCTAGCTGAACTCTACCGCGTGATCTGTTCATAGCTGAACTCTCTACAGGATGATTTGTTTACAGCTGAACTATCTACATGGTGGTTTCTTTGCAGCTGAATTCTCTACAAGGTGACTACTTCTAGCTGAACTCTCTATAGGGTGATCTTCTCGTAGCTGAACTCTCTGCAGGGTGATTCGTTTGCAGCTGAACTTTCTACATGATGGTTTGTTCATAACTGCTGAACACTCTACAAGGTAACCTCTTCTAGCTGATCTCTTTACAGGATAACTTGTTTCTAGCTGAACTCTCTACAGGGCGATCCTTTCGTAGCTGAACTCTCTACAGGGTGATTTGTTTGCAGCTGAAGTCTCTACATGATGGTTTGTTTGCAGCTGAACTCTCTACAAGGTAACTTCTTCTAGTTGATTTCTCTACAGGGTGACTTGTTTCTAGCTGATCTCTCTACACGGTGATTTGTTTGTAGCTGAACTCTGTACGGTTTGATTTGTTTGCAGTTGAACTTTCTACATGGTTGTTTCTTTGTAGCTGAACTCTCTACAAGGTAACTTCTTCTAGTTGATCTCTCTACAGGATGACTTGTTTCTAGCTGAACTCTCGACAGGATGATCTGTTCATAGCTGAATTCTCTACATGGTAGTTTCTTTGTAGCTAAACTCTTTACAAGGTGACTTCTTCTAGCTGATCTCTCTATAGGGTGATTTTTTTGTAGCTGAACTATCTGCAGGGTGATTTGAACTCTCTACAAGGTGATGTTTTCTAGTTGATCTCTCTACTCAGTCTGGATGATTTGTTTCTAGCTGAACTCTCTACAGTGTGATCTGTTAAGTTTCTACCTGATCTCTCTATAGAGTTATGTCTTGTTTGTATAGCTGAACTCTTTTAAATGATGGTTTTTTGATTGGTTGCTGAACTCTCTCCACGGTGACTTGTTTGTATTACAGAGTGACTTGTTTGTAGCAGAACTCTCTACAGAGTGACTTACTTGTAGCTGAACATTGCATAAAGTAACTTGTTTGTAGCTGATCTAGATGAACTCTCTACTAGGTAGCTTTTTTTGTAGCTGAACCCTTTACGCAGTGACTTATTTGTAGCTGAATTCTCTACAGAGTGACTTGTTATAGCTGAACTCTCTACAAGGTGACTTGTTTATAGTTGAATTCTCTTCAGTGTGACTTATAATGTTCTGAATCTCTACAGCAACATATTTGTAGCTGAACTCTCTACAGTATGACTTGCTTGTAGCTGCATTGTCTATAAGATTAACTGTTTGTAGCTGAACTCCCTACAGAATAACTTGCAATGCCATATAATTCTATAATGGAGTAAGTTATAAACGTAGCTGAATGCTTTATTAGGGTGACTGTTCTATTAGAGTATCTCGATCTCGCATATGCTACACGTAGTTGGCTTTGGAATCATAATTCAGTGGTTTGTAATCCGATTCTTCTGTACTACTGCAAGAACTTTCTATGATAATTGTTCCAGCTGCACACCGATTTTCAGCTCACTGTTCTAAGCGGTTTGCCTGGTAAGCGTGAAAACTAATAGTTTTTTTATTGATAAAAGTCGATCGCGTAATTGTGACATAGGTTGAGTTTTATTATTATTATTATTTGTTAATTGGTATAAGGAAGACAAAGTCTTATAAAAACCAATCTCAAGTACATCTAAATAAAATCAAACCGGCGGTCATATTTTGTGTCATATCTCGATGGCCTTTAACTGGACTTCTTTCAAACCTACAAAAAGGCACTCCTACGATAGTTACTCCATCTATATAGCAATTTTCAGCTCATTCCTTCAAGCGGTTTACCCTGTGGGCGTGACAGACCTTCGACCTTATTGTACGCAAATAATCGGTCATAACTACGTGAATGTTCATAGGATTTCTACCAAACTTGGTACTGAGATTCGCCTTAATGAGCCCTTTAAGTGTGCCAAATTTCAGCCCGATCCAAGCACGCATTCGTGTTTTATTTCAGATTTGCAAAGTGTGCGAAAAGAAGAAGAAAAAGAAGAAGTAGAAGAAGAAGAAGAAAACGAAGAAAGAAAAACCAAACTTTGGCCGCTTGTATCTCGGAAATAGCTGGAGCAATTTTCTTCACATTTGGTATGTGGACTCCCCTACCTCGCCGGCATTTCTGTAGCAACTTTGGGTTTAATAGGATAAGGAATCACGGAGCTACAAAGGTGTGAAAATCGCGTTTACTTTCTTCCTGTAAATATACTCACGGTGTGGCGCGCCGGCTTCTTGGGCCGCACGACACACTACCGTGTGTCTTGATCGTTTGAAAAGTGAAGTATCCATTGTAGAGAACAGTCGAGAAGCGGAACACGAGGCCTTAAGGATGATCACGTGATTATATCCAAAAACATACGCAATCTTACAACACTATCAGGCGTGATACAAGTGGGCGTGTGTGTGCAATAGTCGCGTGTGTGCGTAGTGCCTATATATTGTATAAGTGTTCTGTCTCTTACATCCCCCCACCAAGCATGGTGTGGCTGGATAGTCACACATGCTGATATTAGTGCCAAGTAGGGTCTTCTATCAGGCGTTGCGGTGGTCTGTGCGGCCGGTCTGATCGACGCATGTCTGCTGTCTGATCCCGGGATGGTTCATGACGGTTGCGTCCTGTTGAATTAGGTTCTTCGTGTGGTAGGGAGACATCTAGCTGGTGTGGGTTCCTCTCAGATGCATCCAGAGATGCTGGAGTGCGACGTCTTAGGAATCTTCGGTTACGTACCAGTACACGTCCACCCTGGGTCTTGATCGAGTATCGGCGATAGGGACTAATGTGAACTACTGTACCGTATATGTCCCAGAGCTTTGTCCTCGGGTTTTAAAGGGCGACGTTTGATCCCAACTGGATGTCAGGCAAGTGTCGAGCGTGCGCATTGTAACATCTCTCTGATTGTTCTAAAGTGTGAGTTGCTTGTTTCTCTGCGTCTGCCACGTTTCGTTGCCACTCTGGCGCAAAGGAACGTCGGTGCGCTGGTAGTGTGTCCTGTATGGGTCTACCGTATAGCTTTTGCGCAGGGGACTGTCCATCTCTGCGGGATGGTGTATTCCTGTATTACAGTAATGCGCGGAATATCATCTGTGTTCAAAGACCTCCTCCCCCAAGAGGTGGCGATTAATTTCTTCATAGACTTCACCGTAGCCTCAACTTTTCCATTACTCTGTGGGTAATGTGGGGATGAGGTCTTATGGGCAAACCCCCAATGTTTGGAAAATTTACTGATGAGGTTGGATGTGAACTGGGGGCCACCATCAGACCACAACGATGTCTGGAACAGCTGTACGGCAAAAGGCTTGAGTTAAAGCTTGGGTTAAGCGCTGTGTGGATGTGTTGAGCTGCATCGGGATAATGTCAGGCCAGTCGGTACAACAATCTACTATGATGAGAAACTGTTGGCCCCCGTAGCTACAGAAGTCCATTGCAATCTCCTGGAACGGTCTTGCGGGTCTGGGTTTGGACATGATGTATTCCTTGTTATTCGATGGAAGCCGGTCTTGACACATTTTGCATGAGAGCACAACATTATCTATATCGTTATCGATTCCAGGCCAATAAATGGATAACCTAGCTCGCTCCTTGGTCCGTACTGATCCCTGATGGGACTCATGGAGGCTGATTAACACCTGGCGGCGCATTGAGGCTGGGATCAACAGGCGACAGCCATAGACAATCAACCCATCATCCACTGAAAGGTGCTCGCGTGCACTCCAAAAGCACCGGCAAGACTCCGGCAGCTGGCTACGGTGATCTGGGAAGCCATGGGTGATTGTATGTTTCAGCTGTTGGTAGGCAGGGTCGTGGGCCGCTGTCTCGAATAAATCTTGGAGCCGGATGTTGTCATGTCCAGCACTAGTACCTGCTCTAAGTTCTGTGATTGACGGTTCTGGGTGGTGTTGATGGTCAAATTCTGCGAGTGCGTCATCCAACTGGGGGTTGGAGACTGGGTTACGTGAGAGGGCATCAGGGGCACTGTTGCTTTTGCCTTTAATCCATTTAGCTGTGAGGTTGTACGCCATCAAGCGAGACTTAAGGCGTTGGAGTCTGGGGTTCTGAATCTCGTCCAATCTCTTGGTATTAAATATAGGGACTAAGGGATTGTGGTCAGTTACCACTGAGAATTGTTGAAAGCCTGCTAAGAACATGTTGCATTTTGCCACAGCCCACGCGACTGCGAGTAACTCCAGTTCTATAATGGCATAGAGGGATTCAGCATCGGACAGGAACCTAGAGCCTGCCTGAACTAACGACCAACTTTCTCCATGCTGCTGTTGGAGTATATACCCCAGTCCCTGCCGGCTGGCATCAGTGCTAAGACACGTTGGCTTGGTGAGGTCAAAGAAAGAGAGGGCTGGCTGTGTTGTTAGGGACTTTTTGGCCTCCAAGAATGCTGCGTCATGGCTGGGCATCCACACGAACTCGTTTTTCGTGCTTAAAAGCGGTCGAAATGGGGCCAGGAGTGAGGCAACCAAGTTAGTGCTGGATGATAATTGGTTAATTAATCCGACGAAGAAGCGGAGCTCTGTACGGTTGGTTGGAACGGGGTAGTTTGATATTGCTAATGTGATGGATGGGTCAATTTGGTAACCCTCCTCAGATAGCAAGAAGCCTCCAAAGGTGGTCTTGGTTTGAAAAAACCTGCTCTTCTCCAGGTTCAGTGCAATGTTGTTGTCAGCGCAGCATTTCAAGAATTGTTTCACGTGTGTGACATGGTTGCTAAGATCGCCATCGTATATTACAAAGTCGTCCACCACGCGCCTAAACTCTGACAAGCCTTTAAAGGCTTCTGTCATGCGGCGGTTGTAATGCTCCGATATCGAGGAGACCCCGTAGGGTGCTCGAAGGTACTTAAACCTCCCAAATGGGGTTATAAACGTTGTCAAGGGTTGGCTTTGTTCATCAACGGTGCACTGGTGGTACCCTTTGAGGGCGTCGATGACTGTAAAGAATTTGGCATCGCTAGCGGCGATGTCATCCACGGCCTGAGCTGGGGTAAGTGATTGGTATCGTTCGCGGACGACGAACGGTTAACGTGGGATAGGTCGACACACATGCGGATTTTGTCTGAATACTTCTTTGGGGTAACCACAATCGGTGCACATCATTCGGTGGCTTCTGTGACTGGTGCGATAATGTGTTCTGACTGCAACTACTCGAGTTCGGCCTTCAGCTTGTCGCTATAGCGAAGGGAACAGATCGTGGTGTGCTTACGCAGAAGGGCCTTGCATTGGCCGATGGTGATATGTGGAATTGTTCCCCTTCCATGGTTCGAATTTTCCCATCAAAAACTGTTGGAAACTCTCTTTTCAGGGCGTCCACCGACAGTGGGGCATGAGGGAGGGTGGTGGCTTTGATACTTGGGGACGAGGGGAGGACTGTTGAGGGGGACGGGAGCGGGTAGTGTGGGGTCAGGACGTGTAGAGCCTTAGCGGCCTTCCAAGACATGATGACTCCATCCAAGGTTGGGAAGATGTACATGTCTTCTTTATGTTCTTTACCTGCAAGTTGGAAGTGGACACACATCTTTCCTATGGGGCACATTCTCTGGCCATTGGCTACTCGGGGTCTAAACTCTGATGGTAAGAGGTTCTCTTTGTACTCATTCAGGGGCGGTAGGATATTCTCTCCAGCAGCTGAGATATCAGCACCTGAGTCTGGGAGTATCGCAGTACGAAAGGATCCGTGGATTGTACTGACCTCTACCATGATGGTTGGTGCGGGGTCGATGGTTGCCACTTGCTTGATACTGAGGACAGTCATTGATGAGGTCTCCTGATCCACTTCATCTTCCTCGGCTGTGATGGCTTTGGCAGCTGGGTACTTATGTCGTGGATGTTTCTGTGGTGGCTGCCGACTGTGGCAGGCTCTGGCAAAGTGGCCAACCTTGAGGCAGAAACGGCAGGTCTACTTGAATGCCGGACATTGTGCCAGCCCGCCTTGGTGTGCTTGGACACCGCACCCTGAGCAAGACTTGAGGATCACTCTCCTTGACTGTTTATCTGCTGCTAAGGCTTCAGTTGCCAACATTCACTCTACAACTTTCAAGAACCATGCTCGCCACAACTTACGTTCTGCTCACATTGAATATTGGAAATCAAAACTGAAACCATTAACTGTTCAAAATAAATTTTTAGATATTGTAACTCTGGAGCAAGCTTGCCCTCTGTGGAAGAGATTGATGTATGGCCTCCCTGAAAAACAGCTGTCCTTCCTGCTACGTGCTGGTTGTGACACTCTACCAACCCCTATGAACCTGGCCAGATGGAACATCATTACTGATCCTAGATGTGCTCTTTGTCAAGCTCCTCAACCCACAACAAACCATATTTTGACTGGCTGTCCTGCTGCTCTAGATCAAGGCAGGTATACCTGGAGACATGATTCAGTTTTACAGGTCCTTGTTCAAGGGCTCCAACAGCATTTACCTGAAACATTCAAACTTTACGCTGACCTTCCAGGTTATCTAGCTAGTTCCAGCCCCCCTAGTACCATCCCAACCAATCTTTCCTCCACCCTCAGCAGGCCTGACTTGGTATTGGTTTCTAATAATTCCATTTGTTTGTTCGAATTGACAGTACCAACTAATACCCAGCAACATCTTCTTGCTGCTAGAGCTAGAAAGGAAGATCGATATAGCTCCTTGCAATATGACCTCCAGCTTTCTGGGTTAACTGTCAATCTTGTTCCCATTGAAATTGGTTGTTTAGGCCACTTTTTGTCAGAAACAATTGCTCAAATGGCTACTGCTTGTGAAGTGCCAAAGAAAACCATAAGATCCTTGTTTGAGCAGGCAGCTCGCATTGCTGTGTCCTGTTCTTACAGAATTTTTAATTCTAGAGCCTCCCCAGGCTGGGATCTTTTAGACCACCTTAGGTAAACTTTAAGTATTACATATAGCGGCTATGTAGATATAGTTTGTTTTTTTTGTATTGTAATTTAATTTACCTTTAGTTAATGTAAGTCTTGCCAAGGCTCCTGTACTGATCCATCAGCACATGGTACCCCTGTGTCTAGGCCCCTGCATGCTTGTAATGTATATTTTGTCTTAATCATTAAGACATTTATTCTCTCTCTGACTGACTGGCTTGGGGTGACTTGTAGTGCGCGTGCTGCTTGGTGATGCGCTGGATGGTCAGCACGGAGTTGTCGGAGATATCCTTACGCTGATTTTTACAGCTTCTTGGGCACGGAATATGGCAATGGCATTGTCGAGGGTAAGGTCTTGCTGTCGGAGCAGGTGTTCCACTGTGTCACCGTCTATGAGCCCTTCGATAATCTGGTCCATGATGCTCTTCTGAGAGCATGCCGCGGAACAGAAATTGCAGGTTTTCACCAGTTCTCGTAGGGAAACCAGGTAATCGTCAAAACTTTCCCCCGGCTGCTGCATGCGTTCCATGGACTCATTAATGTGGCCTTCGACATGCCGTTTAAGGGTAGCTATAATTGCGCTGGAATCGTTTCGCTCCTCCGTTGTAAGGCCAAGGTTATCTACCACCGTGAGTGTTTCGCGAGAAAAACACAAAGTTAATGCCTGTACCTTGGTGGCTGCTGGTTCTTCACTCAGGTCGGATACGGTTGAGTAGGAGGTCCATTGTGCTGTCCATGCCGTGAAGTCGGTGTCGCGATCCACGTCGAGGTCCAACTTTGGTAGGTCGCTCAGTCGGAACACATAAGGCATCTGGCCCGCTAGGAAGAAATCACAAGTGAGAAAGACTGTGTAACAATATGGCGTCACCTTTACGGATGCCTCACACCGGCACCAGGGATTTGCTCCGAGGGTTAGGTAGGTTACCCACGCTAGAACGTGGCTGCTCGCATCGCCATGTAGAGAACAGTCGAGAAGCGGAACACGAGGCCTTAAGGATGATCACGTGATTATATCCAAAACATACGCAATCTTACAACACTATCAGGCGTGATACAAGTGGGCGTGTGTGTGCAATAGTCGCGTGTGTGCGTAGTGCCTATATATTGTATAAGTGTTCTGTCTCTTACATCCATTACGCTTTGTTGTCGGCTATGTTTAACCCGTTAAACAGCATTTCGATTCAAGAACTGTTCGAAAACCGCTTCTACAATCTACGTATACCAAAAGAAAGAAATCGTGCCGCACGCCCCAATCACATTAATTATCGTCTGAAAAGTGAAGTATCCACTATTTATTTATTTAATGCTTTATGGTGAAAAATGACACCAAAGGTCTGATGGTAACTTGCACCATCAGCCTGCCTAAATACAAAATTATCTACAATTGTACAATGTTATGTTGATTAATTATAAATGTTTGAAGTTTGTGACTGGAGGTCTCCTATGCTTCGCTGTAGGCTATGTTCAACCCGTTACACAGCAGTACGAATCAAGAACTGTTTGAAAAGCACCCCTGCAATCAAAATAGCCACGGTGAAAAATATGGACGATTTCCATTTCGAAGGGAAGCCATCACTTGCTCGTGCCAAATCGACACCTTTCCCTGTCAGCAAAGATGATGGGACACAAAGGAGGACGCTGGTAAGTTCATGAAGAATGCATTGTATGTACTGCGGTATGCCAAAAGGCGCCTGTCGGCCGAAGCGACATCGAACAGTGAAAAAATCAAGCCCGTAGCCTTAGCCTTCATCGAGTTACGCTTGTCTGAAGGCGTCAGTCAGTCAGACAGTTACTCAGTCAGTAGAAAATTCAGTTACACAATTTAAAAAAAAATTCCGTAGCAACTTGTTGAAAGAGTTTCGAGTCGATCTGAAAGCTTGTTTGGGCTTAGTTTTACCTCACCAATACTGCTTCATCGTCGTAAGGGAAAATTGAGGCTGGTTTTTGGGTGATGTTATTTCGTGGGCCACGCCTACTCCTTTGTGGTTCCTTCAATACAGTTACTATCGTACAGTCCTTTGTGGTCCCTTCTATACAGTTACTATCGTACTGTATGTACGATGGTAACTGTATTGAAGGGACCACAAAGGAGTACACGTGGCCCACGAAATAACATCACCCAAAAACCAGCCTCAATTTTCCAGTTACTCATTCAGTAGAAAATTCCGTTATTCCATAGCAACTTGTTGAAAGCATTTCGGGTCGATCTGAAAGCTTGTTTGGCTTAATTTTACCTAGCCAATACTGCCTCATCATCATCAGGGAAAATCGAGGCTGGTTTTTGGGTGATATTATTTCGTGGGCCACGCCTACTCCTTTGTGGTCCCTACTATACAGTTACTATCGTACTGTATGATAAGAATTACATTACTTATACTTAAAGAGTTTGTACCAGAATGTGTCAATTCCTTAGTCCATGCAAGTGAAATGTGGCTAGTACACTATAACCTACAGTATCAACAAAAAAAATGAGGTCTCATAAAGAGATGATGACCTGAAAAGTGTAGTATTTTTTAGGTGGCCTAGCTGTTTTGATAAGCCATGAAATACATGTTTGGAACCCAGGTATTATTACAATGTGGAGAGATGGTCCTTGTAAAGAAGGTGGTCAGTATTCCTTAGCCATCTTTGAGATCTAATTACAAAGTGGTCTTTGTACGGAGGTAGCCTTATAAGAAGGTGGTCTTTAAGAGGTGGCCACTATACAAGGGCTTCACTCGAGAGTACATTTATATGATGAATTGATCATTTCTATTTTCCATTTCCACTCTCGATTTCTGGTTTCCATTTCCACTGTTTTTAATTGCCCTTGTTGTGTTGATGTACATATTCATCACTAATCAGGTTTGAGTAATGTTTTGGTCTGTTAGCTAATCAGAATGTGTTTTATTGGATCCTAGAAGATAACGGATTTTATAAAACAATACTTTTATGAAGGCTTTACAGCATAACTATAGGTCTGTTTGATTATTTGTAATCAATAATTGCGACCAGAATTTACAAAACCGATCCAAATTGCACATCAGGCAAAATCAAACTAACCCCACCAGTGGATAGCTACACTATCGTACTAGTAGTTTTGATACTCAGTACCACTCAAACTACTCGAGGCTGGTTTCAACAGACATCTTTTCTGGGGTGTGTGTAGAGCTTGAATGGTGGTTTTAGGCCTTTTGAAGTATCTGGCTTGGCAAGAATCAGTGGTTTACTGGTGGACAGCCTGACAATGTTGGCCAGATGTTTTTTCTCTGGATTGTGCTACATATCAGCCACTAAGGAGCCAGCACGGCCCTGTAATCTCGTCTCTGGACTACAATCGTGGTCTGCCTCCATTTTGAGATCTAACCCTTGCCCACCTTCTACTTTATGAGCACTCGTGATACTACTTTGCTCGTCCAACAGCTCAGATTTTCTATCTTATTTGGTGGGAAACTCTACAAGCAGCTACAAGTACTGGAAGTGGTCTGAAAGGTAACAGATTGATGCATCTTTAGTGTAAATTTCATACGCGTACTTGCTATCCTTGGAGAGTTATGCTGGCTTTAATTCTTTAAAACCATTTATCTCGAACTTCTAATCTGCGATTTGGATCGTTTTTCCAAAATCCAGTCACAATTAGTTATTTTTGTATACTATATTATACTTAATTAACTTGGCCACCAGTACAGGATATTGGTGGACCTTCAGCACACTAAATAGTGCAACTCATAATAATGATCACATAATGCTACATACTGTTGTAATTTCTGTGTGTTGAAAAACATTTAAATAAATAAATAAATATCATGCTGTTCAGAAATCAGCTAGATGAAGTCACTTTGTAGAGAGTTCAGCTACAAAAAACACCCTGTAGTAAGAGATTTCTTTAATTTTTTTAATTTTTTAATAATTGCTTTACAGAATTGGAATTACATACAGTAGAGGCTATAGTGATTACAGAGACATACAATTCTGAAGGACTACCAGTGTCCTGTTAAAAAAATTAAAAATTTCAGCCACAAACAATTTACTCTGCAGAGATATCAGCTTGAAACAAGTCACCCAGTAGAGAGATCAGCTAGAAACAAGTCACCCTGTAGAGAGATCAACTAGAAGAAGTCACCTTGTAGAGAGTTCATTTATTAAAAAATCACCCTGCAGAGAGTTCAGCTACAAACATATCACCCTGTAGAGAGTTCTGCTACAAACAAAATAATTATCCTTTAGAGAGATCAGCTTGAAACTATGCATGGTGTAGGGTACAATCAAATCACCCTGTAGAGAGTTCAAGTCACCCTGTAGAGAGATCAACTAGAAGAAGTCACCTTGTAGAGAGTTCAGTTACAAACAAATCATCCTGTAGATAGTTCAGCTACATTACAAGTCACCCAGTAGGGAGATCAGCTGAAAACAAATCACCCTGTGGGGAATAATTGGCATGTAATAAATATATGTATATAATTTGTATAATATCAAAAATAGTTGCAGTATCAAAAATCTTCTTTAAGTTCTTTTCTTCTTCCTGTGGTAAAGAAAAAAACAGATGGGTTATAAAGCCTGCCATAGGCTGGCTTTACAGTATACAAATGCAAAAAGGAGTGATATTTAATCAAAAACAGCCAAGCTGTAAAAGTGGCACCAAATTCATCTGAATTATCATTATTAAAATTTTTACCATCAACCTACCATCAGTCCATCAGAGCCATTTCTTGGCCGCCACCTTGGATTTCACATCTTTTTTCACCATTGCCTTTTTGAGAGCCACAACTGTTTTTACATCTTAGCTCAGGGGCGTAGTGAGGGAGGGTTGCGGGGGGTTCAGGAACCCCCCTGTAAAATTTAGACCTCTGCAAGCAGGATCCTAACACAACATTTAGTGTGGCCATACAAAATGAGTGAGCAATATAGTGTAATGGCACAGCACAACAATTGATAAAACTTACATTCATCTCTCAGGGAAGGATTTACAGAGGTAACATGAGCCTTCTTCAAAACTTGTTAAAAAGATCGATATACTCTAATAGAGCAGTCAGGTATATACTCTAATAGAGCAGTCAGGTATACTCTAATCATAGGCGGTGAAAAGGGGGGGAGCGGCTAGGGGGCTAAAGCCCCCCCCCCCCCCCCCCCCCCCTCAGAATGATATCACACCGAAATTATCTTTCTTGGAGTGGGGCTGAAATCCGTGATAAAGATCGAGATACTCTAATAGAGCAGTCACTCTAATAAAGTAGTCAGTGTGTAGCGAGCTATGTAAGGATTTTATGTAGTTTATCAGCTAGAAATGGTAGCTGGTGAGGTGGAAAGCTCTTGTCAGTTGGTTGTGACCTTTTTCTTTTCTTATTTTTTTTGGTCTCACCTTACCAAACTATAGAAATAAGTCTGGGTCAGCCCAGCCCATAGCTCATATCAACTACTTCCTCCGCCGCTGACTCTAATAGAACGTGCATGTAAATATCCATGTCCATATAAAGTTTGTCAGACATTCCAACATTAAATGCAAAACTTAGCATGACCTTATACTGCTATAGCTTTGGTGTGCAGTGTTTAAAGATAAAGAGTTCCAGTAATTTATCACTTGTGTTATGCAAAATGAATTCATGCTACAGTATGCATATTTGTATAGTTATATTGTTTTGATTGCCATTTGTATCAGTGGATTCATGGCTCCTATACCACAGTGAGATATAACCATCACTTACAGATTACTATTATGTGTCTCTATGTGTTATGCTGTCTGTTTCCACTAGGTGACTTTATCTAGTACTACCTTCATCCCAGGCGCACTTAATGCATCATAATTAATGTACTATTTGCATAAAATATAGTAATTTGCTGAGTTGTGATTTATTAAAATATTGAAAGTCTCCGGCTCAGCGGCTGTGGGCGCAGCCCCCAGACCCCTGCTTCTAGTAACTCAATGCTGGTGCTGGAACCCCCCTTCAAAAAATCCTGGCTGTGTCCCTGTTGGCTGTTTTTGATTAGATAGTTATAAACTTTCTCTATTAAGCAAAACTAGTCAAACAACAGTATTCTTGCATTGTATTTGCCTTCCAACTGATCTGTCATGTACATCTCTCTACTGCAATTAGAACTTCAAGTTTAGTTATTAGGGTAGCAATGCTCAGGAGTGGATGTGACACCTTAATTTAGGGGAGGGGTGGGGGGGGTGGAGGTGTAGCCAGGGGATGGCATGGCCTTGTTGTAAGTTGAAGACCAAAAAAAAAGCATAATAATATTATACCTGCTGACAATAGCTGCCCTCCACTAACTATATCTCTGGATTTGGATTTGGATTTAGTTACTGCTGCAGCCATAAGGCTGATACAACACAATGCAAGGTGCACAGCCCCAAATAATATGCACAACACATTGTAAATCAAAGTTATATGATTGTCTAAATGTTCGGTTCAGCCGCTAGCTAGTCATACATGATCAACAAAACGTAGGTGATACGAGAATTCATCTGGGGTAGAGCATTCAATTATCTCATTCAGTAAATTATTCTAGTCAATAACATTAATGTGAGGGAAGAATCTTTTCTGATAATAGTTGGATGACGTTAAAGGTTGTATTAATCGTTGATGGTGTGATATCTCCCTATATACATAACTACACACTGTACGTAGCTTGCTACACTGCTCCTCTGAAGAATATATACTGTTACTGCCCTATATATTAGAGTATCTCGATCTTGACTGCTCTATTAGTAGGAGTATCTCAAATTATTGATCCTCAGCTATAAATAATTTTAAGGGTTAAGCCCCTCTATAATTCTTTTAACAGGGGCTACAGCCCCCCACCTCCCATCTTCACCACCCCTGGAATTTTTTTTTGTCTGATGACTACAACACTAGGATTATAGCTAGTAGTAAGATATCCCACTGATATAATACACTTACCATGTTGAACTCTTATATATAATTATGATCTATTAAGTTGATGGTCAACTGCATTGTTCAGTTAGCAGGTAAGCAGCAACATTTAGGCTCCCTCCTTGTGCTTTCATCTTATCATCAATAGACTACAAATTATCTAACTACTTTGGGTTGTCTGGACAATGGAGGTTCCCAGATAATAGAGATCCGGATAAAGGAGGTTCCACTGTAATATCCTGAATAGCTAATAGCTACACTTGGACATATATATGCTGTAACTGAACAGTCAAGCAACTTTCTCTTACTCATTTGCTTATCAGAGAGCTACAAGTGTCTTTATTGATATTCAAATAATATTAATTTTATTTTAAAAACCCTGGTGGTATGACTGTGAGAAGTTTGTCTGTCCTGCTTAAATATTTTTTTGCTAAGGATTTTCCTGTGTATGGAGGTTGACCATAGTAACCATCAGCTTCAATGTAGCTGTACTCAGCTTCAAACCATTAGTACATCATTTCATTATGAAAACCACTCAGACAGAGAGCATTTTGTTATCCTTGCCATCCTATGAGTTGAAAATGTTGGACCTAGGTTAGAACTAGACTTAGTGCTATAGCGTATTCACCAATCGTTTACTCATGTATTCAAATACATATCATCATGAAGCTATTATTCTGTGTGGAGTAACCACTCTACAAGCAAGCTTACCTATCTAGGCCTTAGTGAACTCCGTACTTTTTCATAAACAATTCAATAGCACTGATTAAAACATTGTACTCTCGTAACTGAAATTCTCTTACTATATGTCCATTCATTGTAACCAAGCTTAACCAGAATGCACTAGCTGTTGACCCATGATTAAAAAATTTGGGTATATATGCATAATTTATACAGAGTGGTTGCACTTTATTGGCTAGGGTTATTGATCCACCTGTACAGGCTATCAGCCTGATAAGTGCTACGTGTTAGCTGTAACATGGGGCATTTAGGCTTTGGTATGCTCTCTGCCCTCGGGCCTGCAGCCCTCAGGCAGTCGGGCATACATATCAGACAAAGCCATTAAGCACATGTTACAACTATTACATAACTGCTACTTGGTTGCTAGGTAATAATACAATGACAACTTAGGGGAGTGATCATAACTGTTCTGTAGTGACTTCCTCCTCTGTCCACAAAACTGTATAGCACAAACTGATATCACTAACAACATTACTTATATTTACGTACAATAAGTAGCACATTAGCATGCTAGCTATTCTAATTTGTGGACATTTCTGAGATACAGACAGTGCAGTATGTATCAGATTATCTGAGGTTCCACAATATGCTAAATTGTAACCAAATTTGACAAAACCATGAAGGCTTCAACGCATGCACATCCACTTTTATTGCTTTGAAGATAAGAGTATACCAGCAGATTCAAAATTTGACATGGTATTACGCTATGGAAATGTTTTGTGCAATTTTAGATCAATCGCATACTAAGTGTCCAAATTATGGTTCACTAAATTCAAATATTTGGTTGGATGTGTATGGAATCCAGGCTTTGTCTAATTCAGGCTGTAGGACCAGGTGTCCTACAGACCTTCAGTACTTGTGCTGTAAACCCTTAATAAATTTTTAAAAAAATCAGCCATAATTGGATAGTATAAAATATTGTTAATACGAATTTAATTCCTAATTGTCAGTTATGGTTTATATGGATGATTAGGTATTGTAACAATTCAAATAGCCAAATTATTCAATTAAGATAAAAATCAAGATATAAATGACTGCTATATTCTTTAAAATTCACTCAGTAAAATATACATTCTTAACATTTTAGTTATGATTGTTTTATTAAGTAGTCTTGACTACACTAATCCCTGACTGCTTTATAATAGTATCTCGATCTCTATATGGGATAATGAATTCCATGTTCTCTCTGGTTAAGGATCACAGGATTTCTATGAGAGTACTACAGTGTTGTAGCATTGTTGTTTTTGGCTCCTGTACAACAGTGAAAGAATAATATAATATCAACAAAATAACATATTTCAATTATTCAGACAGTACTTTTTATTGGTTTGTTTTGGCTTCGTATTATCCAGCGGACCTATACTTCTTCCAAATTAACTTTAAGGTTTCTTTTGCCGGTGGTGGGGAGCTTGAATTTTGGCAAAACATAGATGATCTCCACTACATTGGTTCAAGATAATTGAGAACAAAATGGCGAATTTCAGTTTTGTCTGAATACACTAACCGTTTCCTTTTCACTTGATACTTACTAGTGAACCTTTACTCATTACAAACAACTACAAGAGGGTTTTTGAGTTGAAGAATATTTTTAAAGGTAGTTTTAAGTGTGCGTTCTATTAGAATTTTTGTTTATGTAAATTTAAAATAAAGGTGCAGCATCACCAGTCTGAATATTCTAAAAGTGGCTCTTCACATATAGTTAGTTTCTGCATCTTAGACTGAGTAAGCATTTTCCTAAGTGTATGTAGCCTTTTTTGTGGACTGACAAGTTATACTTTGCTGCATGGTATTCTAAATATCATATCAAAATCAGCAGAACTACAATTACTGTACCATTCAATAGTTCTTGTAGTAAATCATATATTGGAAAACCATACTGTACATTTGGGCACATGCAAATTTTGTGGGAGTGCTTAATTGAACATTTCAGCAATTATTAAATTTTTTTGCATATTCTGATAAAGCAACTATTAAGCCTTCTTGCTGTAAAATTTCACACCCATAGCTTCTTTATTCTAGGAGATATACTCAATTATATCAGGCTATGTAGTAGTTTCACAATGTGTGGAACAGCACTTATATATCTTACAAATTGGATGATTTGTTCATTCCCAAAACCGAATATTTCTTGTCTTTAGACAATAATACAAATAATTTAATTGAGGAAAAGCACAAAGAACACATGATTAAACTCTAAAGAATCTCTTTTCATCCATTTTAGATTGTGAGAAAGGAGATCTTTATCAACAAAGTGATTTGTCATCAATTTGTCACACCTGATCACTATACACTTCTATAAACTGATAACGAAAAGTTAGTTTGTTATGTATTAGATAGTAAATTAGCCATATCTCTGGAATGCTTCAATGTATCATCACAAAATTTTCACACAAGATAGATAACCACTCAGTGCTTCATTGTAGCTATAAAAAGAAAATTGGTCTGTGTGCCCAAATGTATGGGTTTCGAAAATGGGGTCACAATTATTAAGATAATCAAAGTTTCCTTACTTGATATAAATATCAGGATGTGACATAATCAAGACAGCTATATAATAAGCTGCAATTAATAAATTTCTATTACCCAGGGGTGACCAGCATCCTTTACCACCATACCCAGCACTAGATAGTAAAGTACTGGAGAAAAATAGTAATTTAAAATTAATGTGAAGGAGCACTTGATCCTTAGATGTTGTGAGGTCGAGTGCCCAATCACCATTGAGCTGCCTTGCATGGTTGGATCAAGCTCCACACAACCACACAAGAATCCTCTTTATGTGAAGGGACAGGTAAGAATCTATACTGTTACAAACATAGCTAGCCAGGAAGCTATAATTTTACTGTGAATTGACACCTTTGGCTGTCAGTAAATGGGACACAAAGGAGGACAAAGGGTGCTGGTGGATTGGGCACTGGGTGCTCAAAGGACAAAGGGTGCTGGTGATTGGGCATGATGAGTACATTGTACCTACTGTGGTATGACAAAAAGCAAATCTTGGGACAAAGCAATGTCAAACACTGAAAAAATCCTTACCTGTTATTGAATTAAATTTGTCTGATTGCATCAGGCAAGCAGGCAGATACTTCAATCAGTAGGAAATTTCATTGAATATATATATATGTTGTAAAGCTTTTTAGCGATCTATTGGAAACATAATATAGGGATGTACTTAGATACTTTTGGGTTTGGTTATACCTAACCAATATTTTCAAGGAAGCATGATGATCTTGTGGTTTTTGGGTGGTTTTCTTGGCCAGAAGAACCCAAATCTCCATGATCCTTACTACTGTACTGCATGATTGTGGTGTGATCAGTAATAGAGCATAAAGTTGATCAGTCAGGGGATAGGGCATATAAGAGAGTTAAAACGTGGTACCATACAAGTAAGACACCATTAGATGCATGAGCAACCAGAGACACCACATCTAGCTATGTTTAATTTCATCTGTTACTATGTAGACATACCACAAGACTTTAAAATTCATTATTATGAGGTATGTAAAAAGCTGATGGTGGCACTGTGTTGTGTATTTGTTCCAAATTTCACTGCTACCTCTGCTGTTCTTATTAATTACACTACCAATTGCAATAGATTACTTAGTTCAAGATTATATATGGACAACCTATTAGAAAGGTTGCTGGTTACTACACATCTATAACATCTTTGGTATGATACAGTACTTATATAATTGTGATATTAGCAATATTTAACAAGCAGACATTTTTTAGTTGATACAGTGTATATGTACAGTATTATTATTATGTTGTAGTTTTCTAACATACAAAAACATTATTCTATATAACTATGTTTGTGTTTCAAGTTGTTCTGGTTGCAAGCATCCTTTAATTTCTGGTTGAAAGGTGACTTCAGCTCTTTTCTTGCAGGTACATTTTGATCGAACTTTAGGTAATGATAGAAATATAACAAACAAACTTAATTGCTCTACTACTATGCCACTTGGTATGGCAATTATGTAAAAACCCACTTCAACTTGTGCTATTAAAAGAGAAATAAAAACAATAGTGTTGATGATTCCACCCGCGACTAATAAGGTAACAACAACACGTAAACTGGTTGTACTCAAGCAACTCTTTGTTAATGTACAATACAATAAATCCCCTGCAATCAATATCAAGAATACAATTATTGTAGGTAGAGCAAAAATAGCAGCAAATACAGCAAGTCCTTTTGATGGATGATAATGTTCACAGTATGATCCAACTGAGTTATCTATAAGAAAGTCCAATACTATTGCTATTGCCAAGCACAAGACAGACGTTGATACTACAAATGTGACATATTTCATCATTACACATAGTGTGTTTTTTTGTTCTTGTGACCTCAGTTTGAAGCTACTGTACATTAAGTAAGCGAAATGAAATACATAAGCAATTTTAGTTGCAACATAAGCATATAGTAAGTAGAACATTGTTATGAGAAAAACTTTACATGATGGTTCACGATTGTACCCATCTTTATCCAAAACAATGACATCGTGAATGGGCCAAGCTATGAAGATGGAAAAGGCTGCAATGATAGCAATAGACATCATCACAATCAATAAACCTGGAACAGTACGCAATTCCTTAACTACTGATTGTAGAATGATGTTTGTAATTGAGGATAGTGTAGTTAGTATAAAAATTATTGTATAAATTCCAAATATCACAATAAGAACAACTGAACTAATTGCATCATCATCATCATCATAATAAATATAATCATAGTAACATTCACCAACATTTGCTGTGTTAACAATAATAACTAAACCATTGTAAAATGTAGTTATGGTATCCTCCAAATATCTAGTAATTTCCAAAGATATATACGAATCATTGCATTTAGCTTTAATTGTAAACGAATCCATGTAACAAAGATGAGAAAGATTCAAATACTCTGCTTCAACAGTGTACACATCTTTAACTACTAAATCGCAGTTTCCATTGACATAATGTACAACAAATATTGACATCAGGAGAGTGTACAAAACAGCAGATGCCATTGCCTTTATATGAGATAAACAAAATAGTATTAAGCTCTATACATACGTATATAATACTATAATAATTCTAATTATAAACAGTTACTACTTTCAGGAATAAAATTGTATTCCATAATATAATTATATTTCAGGGGCAGAAGCAAAGTAGGATCAATTGAACAATTGAACAACGTGACTCAGTGGCGGATACAGGGGGGTTGCAATGGTTTCAGCTGAAACCCCCTCTGAGAATAGAGCGTGCCCCAAATTTATTAGTGGGCGATAACATCACCACGAGTTATATGTAGTGTGTTATAGTAGGACTTTTTACTGGCAAAACTTCCACTTTTTCCTTTGAAATGGCATTGAAGAGCAGGTTGTGACTTTTTTTTTTTTTTTGGTCTTCAACTTACAGCTAGGCTGAAGTTGATGAAACCCCCTCTGAAAATTTCTAGATCCGCCACTGTGACTGGTAAGAAGAAGGACTGATATCAAGTTACAGCCAAGATTAGAATATTACCACGATCAATCTGTAAAACAACTGGTAAGAACAAGGGTTGCAGCCAAGTGAATGCAATGTTACCAAGAGTACATCTTGGTATTACCAAGAGTACATAAATTTATATAGTAGACATTTTTGTGTAGATCACACACTTTACAAAAAAAGTGGCCAAATAACAATTTAAAAACAGCCTGAGCTGCACATTTATTTGCTCTAGTTTTATTATAGCCATAGCAGGTCAGTGTTTATTCTAGGGTTGTTAGGGGAACTATCCCCCCCTAAAATCTCAGACTCGCCCCCTTATTGTGAGTGACACTTAAGGTTGAGCTTGGTTTTTAAATGACACCCAAAATTTATCAAAATACCCTCAGATTCAATCTCAGAGTGTTTTAATATGTAAAATTTCCCCAGATTAAAAATTGCAAATCCAACCTTAAAATGCTCTTAGGTTTAGTATTAGATCATTTAATTTTTTAAATCTCCTAGGGTACATATATAACCAACAAAAATTCCTACTGACGTGATGGATAGTCAATACCTGAGAGCCCAAGTTTCTTAGTTTTTTTCTTAATAGCATGTGCATGCTTAACTGGGTCAAAATGCGTGTCCCCCGGCAGGCACAGCCAGCAAATATACCTACCGATTTAATCTCAGAAAGCCTGATTTTAAAAAATTTCCGTAACCACAAAAATACCCTAATATTCAATTTCAAATATAACCTAAGTTTCTTGGAAGATATCCACCCATGCGGATCCTTTAATTTGCTAGTGCTTGGTGGTATCATACAATAATGGTACGTCAATGCATGATCTCACACAAACTTTTTATTCAACAGATTCAGCAAACATTATAGTGCACTAGCTACTAATAGAATAATTGCATACATAAAGTATATAAAAAAATATTACATCATTATGTCATCACTATTACATTCATACATCAAGCTCTACCAACCATAGAATCACACTAATATCAACAGTCATGACACAGCCTTAAATGACTAAACAGTTTATTATTTCAACTTTTTAACGTAATTGTGAACTTGGACAACTATATGTAGGCTTTCATCTGGTCATCCCCCAAATTCCTGATCCCCCCCCCCCCCCCCCCCCAAACAAGAAATCCTAGAATAAACACTGTAGCAGACTGATAATACTGCATTCATTTGACCATATATTGATATCAGTCCTTGTTCTTACCAGTTGTTTATAGATTGATCATGGTATTAGCTACTGTATTCCGGCCACAACTTAATATCAGTCCTTGTCCTTACCAGTCATGCTGAACTAATTTGCTAGACACGCAGTGCCCTTTTATACAGCCAGAAGACTAGACGGGACACAATTTAATTGCACCGGGGTAAAACGAGTTAGCTAACTCTTGCAACGAGCTACAGATGCACCGTTTTCTTGGTCCCTGTAATTAAAATACATGTAACAATCTCGAATAACAGTGACAAGGACACACGAGGCAGAACAATTCTTATCACGTGATTCCAAACACACATACTAATTACATTCCTTACATTACAAAAGAAACAATCAATAATATTACACTCTTCCCCCCTTAATATGTTAGTCCCACTTACAGAGTATGTCCATACAAAAGAAACATTAAATCAAGTCAGTATCCATAATAGTCTACTGGACGAATTACACGGCCACTGCGAGTTGTCTGTTCCACTACATGATTATTGTCTAGAGGTGGTGAATCATTCTGCTCCTCTGCAGTGCTTGATTCAGTATGTGTGAATAGGGGAGGTTCCCAAGTGAGAGTTTCAGTAGTTGAAGTGTCCTTCATTAGCAGTGGACGGATCCGGTTCATGTGAATTACTTGTTCTCTAGATCTCATCTTTACCTTTACACTGGTTGCATCGATTTGTTTTAGTGCAGTCCATGGCCCAGTCCACCGTGCATCCAGTTTCCCTCGAGTTGGATTACTTACAAGTACTTTTTGTCCCTCAGCTAGTCTTATTTCCTCTCCACTGTGATATGATTTCTGTTGTTGTGCTGCAGACTCAATTATGTTGGCTTCTACAAGTTCTCTTAGTTCAAGGAGTTTCTTCTGTAGTCGATCACTGTACTTACTAGGATCTAGTGCCTCTGGAACATTTAGGCTGGGGATAGCAAGAGAGGGGGGATTGTACCCAAAGAGGACTTCATGTGGTGACAGGCCTGTGACACGATGTCTGGTAGTGCGATAGATATATAATAGCAATTGGAGATGATCTTCCCAATCTTCGTCATTCTGTGTATAGCCACGCAAGAGACTTAGCAGTGTTCTGTTCATTCGTTCCACCAGGCCATCTCCCATTGGGTGATATGGGATGGTACGAGATTTTACAACCTTAAATGCCTTGCAGAGTTCTAAGAGGATGTGGCTCTCAAAATTACGTCCCTGGTCTGAGTGCAGCTTTTCAGGTGGGCCCACCACTGTAAAGATTTGGTCCTTTAGAATTCGCACAATTCGATCTGCCTTCTGATCAGGCATGGGCATAGCAAAAGGCCACTTAGAAAAGTAGTCCTGTGCCACCAAAATGTATTCATTGCCATTTCAGGACATTGGCACCTTGAGCACATCTACAGCAACTAGCTCCCATGGTCTAGAAGCAATTACAGGTTGTAATGGAACTGGAGTGTGGGGCAGAGCCTTGGCCGTTTGGCAGGTAAAGCAGTGACTGCAATACTGGCTCACCTCTTTAGCCATACCCACCCAGTATGCAGTCTGTGATAGCCTGTCAAGTGTCCTCTCTGAACCCTGATGCCCTGCCCTGTCATTAGCTTCCTCTAGGAAGAATTGGTGGAGGGATTGGGGGGCAACAATGAGCATCTTGTCCTCAACCATGGTTGGGGATTTCACTACGCGATACAGGACCTGATTAGAGAGTTTGAGCTGGGACCATAGCTGTTTATAGCGCCGAAGGGGGAACTTTTGCCAATGGTTTGAAGTCGGCACTGTCCCTGGGTTATCTCTTAAATGTGCACAAACAATTGACAAAATAGGATCCTGGTTCTGGGCTGTAGCAATTTGTTGTAGTGTGATTGGTGTCTCTGAAGCCACAAGTGATACAGGTAATCTGGACAAGGTGTCAGCACACTGGTTGTCTTTACCTGGACGATAAGTGATTTTGAAGTCATATGCCCGCAATTCAAGAGACCACCGCTCTAGGCGTTGAGAACGGGCATGGCTCTGTTTGTGGGATTGTAACCACTCAAGTGGTTTGTGGTCAGTTTCTAAAGTAAACGATGTGCCTAGAAGGTAGTGACGAAACTTGCGTGTGGTCCACACAATAGCCAGGCACTCCTTCTCTGAAGTGGTGTATTTCTTCTCAGCTGAGGTCAGTGCTCTGCTAGCAAACTCAATGACTGTTTGTCGAGAAGTGGAGAGCACTGCACCCAATCCCACATCTGAAGCATCAGTTGTTAAGATGAAGTGGTCAGTTCTTTTAGGGTAGTCCAAGATTGGAGGTGACATCAGACTCTGTCGGAGGGTGTCAAAAGCTGTTTGGTGACATGCTGTCCAAGTGAAGGACGTCTTATTGCTGGTTAGCTCATTGAGTGGGGATGAAATGTTGGCAAACCCTGGAACAAAATTCCAGTAGAAATTTGCAAGCCCTAGAAAGGACCTGAGTTCCTTGGGAGATTTAGGTGTTGGCCATTCTGCAATCACTTTGGTCTTGTCTGTAGATGGAGAGACTCCTTGGGACGAGTACTGAAAGCCTAGATGAGTGATGGAACTCTGACCCAGAAGGCATTTGGATCCCTTCAGTGTGAAGCCTGCAGACTGTAACTTCTCTAGCACTTGTCTCAAGTCGGTTATGTGAGATTCCATGTCATCTGAAAATATGATGATGTCATCTATATAATTGTCAACACAATCATGGCACTCACTGAATAGTCCATCAAGACCATGCTGACAGGTCTGAGTGGCACCAGTTAGTCTATAAGGCATTACCACAAACTCCCACAAACCATATCCTGGCCCTGGACTGAAGGCTGTCTTCTCTATGGATGCCTGGTGCATGGGGAACTGCCAATAAGCACTTTTCAGGTCCAGTTTTGAGAATACCTGTTTGCCTGCAAGACGTTGGTGGGGTCTGTCTGCCCTAGGGACTGGATAGGAGTCCTTCTTAGTGATGCGGTTGAGTTGCACAAAGTCTACGCAAATGCGTATCTCCCCATTTGGCTTTGGTACGTACACAGCTGGTGCACACCAGGGACTACTGCTTGGTCTAATGACTCCCTCTTGCACCATGTCTCTAAGTTGATGTTCGACTTGGTCAACAAGGTGGAAGGGGATAGGTCGGGGTGGAACTTTTACTGGTCGTGCATCACCTGTGTCAATGATGTGCTTAGTGATGTTGGTCTGTCCTAGCTGTTGCGAGAATAACCCCTTGTGCTCATCTATGACTTCCTGTACAGCTGGGTGAGCATTCCCTGACAGGTCAAACTGGCAGTGACTTGTGCTACTCTTTGATGGTATGGCCTGTGGCAGATCTTCATCTAAGAGTAGGGGATTACAGTTCTCAGTCTTATGAGTATCTAGGGGTAACTTAAGGGTTGGACGCCCTGACTGGTGTACTGTCCCTGCTTGGATATCTAGGACGAAGCCATGCTGAGACATGAAGTCACACCCCAGAATGACAGGTATGGACAGCTGTTCAACCACTACAAAACTGTGGTCAGCTGACAACTCCCCTAGTGTCACTCTCATCAGTGATGTACCCAGTGGTGTGAAGGATCTGCCATCTGCATTAACAAGTTGTATGGACTGCCCAGCTGACATGTGTGGTACATTTATGTGCAGCTTACTAACTACTGAACAGGAAGCACCTGAGTCAAGGAGCATTTGTGTTGCCTCATTATTTATTCTACCAGTTATACATGTAACTCTTACTAGATTGTGTGTCTGTGTGATTGCTGGAATGTGTTGTGTTGTGCGAGCACTCACTTGCGCCTGGGAGCACTCCCTGCTCGCTGAGTTGGGATGCTCCCCCTGTCGTTTCCCTGGTCCCAGCAGTTGCGTGCTAGATGTCCTCGCTTTCCACAATTAAAGCAGATTGGCACTGTGGGTGGTCGCCGCATTCTACAATTTCTTGCAAGGTGGCCTTGCTTCTCACAATTATGGCACTGAGTGACATCCCTGCGTTGGGTACCGAGGGCCATTAGCTGTGCAGAGAGATTCTCTAGTGTTGCTTCCATTCGGTCTAGTCTGGTAGTTGCCACTGTGTCCTGGACCTGGTTGACTAGCTTGGCAGCATCTGCCCAGTTATAAATGAGACAAATTTCCCTGGCCTTTGAGATGGTATCCGCAAAGCTAACTTTTGGTAAGAGTTTTAGCTGAAACGCAACTTTCTCCGGAAGAGAGTTAATCAAATGAAACCTTAGCTCTGTATCTCTCACGTTTGCCGGAAGTCCCGGTGATGCCCTGTCTAACAATCTCTCCAGCTCACGAGCTAGTTCATCGATGCTTTCTGCCCCATCTCGAAACTTCCTCACGGATAATCGCTCGCGAGCAGCCAGTCTGTCTTCCTCGGTGTCTGGACTCAGACGGCGAAGGAGCGCCGCCTTCAGGTGGTCGTATGAGTCCGTGTCAGCTTCACCCAGAGAGTCGAAAACCGCCCAGGCGCGGCCTCTAAGCAACGTAGGAAGACGTAACAACTTCTTCGCGTCATCCCATCCATTCGCTGCCGCACACACTTCAAATCTCTTGAACCATGATCGAGAGTCTTCATCATGTAGGGGTTCGGGTAGGGCAAGTCCTACTCCTGTCGCCATAACTGTCCCGGGTTTCCGCACCAATGTAAGAATCTCGAATAACAGTGACAAGGACACACGAGGCAGAACAATTCTTATCACGTGATTCCAAACACACACACTAATTACATTCCTTACATTACAAAAGAAAAAATCAATAATATTACACTCTTCCCCCCTTAATATGTTAGTCCCACTTACATACACACTTTGTCGCGCGCCCGAACTGGCTGTACTTGGCCGCATGACACATTGCTTGCTGCGCACCACTCAGGGAAATGATTTGAAAATCGGTGCATAGTCTACATGGATTAGTCACCTTAGAACGGCTCTTCAATGGTTTTGAAGGATCAGATGTAAAGCCACAGAATAAGACGAAATCTATTAAGTGAAAGTCAATTTTTTCATTGGGAACTTGAGCTAGCAACAATCTTGTCTCCGGTTTCATGGTGGATCTTGCAGTTAGATACTACAACGAACGCTGATTCCAAAACTGGTAGGGGATCGATGAGTAAAAGTTGATTTTTCAGATTGCTGACCCTATATCTAGCTATATAGCCTTGACCAAAAGGTTAGATAGTTAATTAGCCTATTTTTTTGTGGTGAGACAGAAAATAGCACGCAAACATTCTATCTGGATCAAACCCATGCACAGTATAAAAATACTTACAATGAATAATCCAGAGAATCTCTTGGGTTCTGAACTGGTAGCCACTAAAAACCACTTCAGTGATAGCTATTTTCATGTGATTGCAACAAAAGGAAGATACAAGCATTTATATAGCCAGCTATGTTAGCATTTGGATGGCTTATTGGTTGTAATATTTGCAGTTACATGGCTTTGTAGGCCTTTTTAAAATAATTTTGTTTAACTCTATAATCCCTGTGACATTTCTTTGATTAATAACAAACTAAGAACTGTTACTCAAGCAAAATACTTCAATGTGCTATTAGATTGAAATCTAAACTTAATAAATGCTATTACACATAGCTTACAGGAGACTGACAAGTGGTCAGGATGTTTTCCTCTTGTAAATCTCATGTATTTGTATCCATAGGAACTCTAATATCTCGAAGTACCCATGTGGAACCAAATGGATATTAGCTTAATTGCAGCACAAGTGCTGAAGGTCTGATCTGTATGTGGCTGTACAGCTCTGTGGTATTGAATAAGTATCTCTGCTGTGGATTTCCTATCATTTAAGCCAATTTTGAGACATCAAACGCCCAAAACTTGGCCTAATTCATTGCTACGCCTTCCTTTTTAATTTTTGAATACCATCTTGCCCGCCTTCAAGGTCCCCCCTCCCACCTCCCACCCATTTTGCAGCTTGCCTGATACTGTCAACCTCGGTTTAAAAGCTATCTAAAATGGCAGGAAACTTAGTTGTAGGCTACTTGCACAGTGGATACTGTGGAAAGTAAGGAATTGGTGTAAAACGTGTGAAAATTTGGTACGCATAGCTTCAACCATTGGCGAGCTATAACACACTAAATACCAGTGTTTATTCCTTTTGGGGGAGGATCAGGAATTTAGGGGGTGACCAGGTGAAAGTCTGTTAATATGTAGTTGTCCAAGTTCACAACTACAGCCTGTATATAAAGCAGTTGAAATAGTTGCCAATCTGGTTAGGCATTTAAGGCTCATGAGTGTTGATTTTTGTGAAGCCAGTGGAAGAGCTTGATGCATGAGTGCACAGTAGTGATGACATAATGATGTAGATGTCTTCCAAGAAATAATTCAAAGCTTAGGGTGTTTGAAATTAAATACTATAGGGAATTTTCATGGCTATGGCAAAACAAGAAGTTTTCTTTAATGTCAGGCTTTCTGATACTATATCTGGGGAGGCTGGCTATGCATGCCATCTTGAAAGTAGAAATTTTACAAAATTATATACACTTTTTGAGATGGAATTTAAGGACAATTTTGAGAGTTAAACATGCTTTTTTTCTATACTTGGGCTCTCCGATATCAAATAGCCATCACTATAATATACACTGAGAGCACTTTAAGGTTTGCATTTGCAATTTTTAACCTGCAAAAATTTTATTATTGACCACCCTCAGATTGAATCCCAGAGCATTTTTGATACGTTTAGTGTGTCATTGCTAAACCTAAGAATAGTGTAGTAGTCATTCACAATTTTAGGAGGTGAGTCTGAGATTCTAAGGGTGGAAAGTTCCCTCCTAACAGCTCTAGAATAAACACTGCTAAACACTGCTAAATACGTACTTAAAACCGACGTTTCTCAATACTTTTAAGTAGGCGATAAGCCCGGTTTTCCCAGACTGGGTCACAATTAAAGGTTTGATTGAGTTTACAAAGTTAAACTTTACTTGGCTAGCCACATGTCTTTTGTTGTACCACTAAAGTTGTTACATCTACTTTTTACCCTAATTTCTTTATGCTTGTAGACAGTTGTAGTATCGTTTTGCTAATTATCTGATGCACAAATAAAGAATACAATAAGCAAATAAGAAAACACTAGATAAATGCCATAGTCAGTCAGTCAGTCATTCACTCAATCGGCCAGTCAGTCAATCAATCATTCACTCAATCGGCCAGTCAGTCAGTCAGCAAGACATTTTGAATCAAAGTTAGTTGGTTAGTCAGAGTAGGGTGATCAATAGCTAGTTAATAAAATGTTGTTTAATGTTCAGTAAAACCTTAGTTATGACACACTGACCTAAGTAATGTTATGATTAATTTTGTTGAGAAGGAAAGGCGAAAGATGGGAGGAAAAAATTTAGGATCTTCATGATTGATCCCTATCTCATTATTATTACAGTGACATGTACCTTCATGTGACATACTATGGATGTTCTTTAAACTATTACATATCAGTATCCAACATAGCATAATTGCAATATTTGGAGTGATTTTGTTGTGACAATTCAATGTTTAAAAACATTTAATGGAACCTTAAAATTGAAAGGGGGAAAGCATCCTGACTGCCTGGCAGACTCCTGTTAACATTCAAACATAAATTGAATGGCCACAGGTTCAAGCTGCCCAAATTCAGTCATGAAAGTTTTCTCCTTCTTAAAATAACATCTTTAACCAGGTGTCCTACAGACCTTTAACGCTTGTACTGTGAAGCCTTAATAAATAAATCTTGTGTTATAAAATTCATTATCTTCTAGGAATCAATAAAACACATCCTGATTAGCTAATAGACCATATCCTGACCCCCTGGCAGACTCCTTAGAGCATTAATCAGATGGCTGCAGGTATGAGGCTGCCCAGGTCTAGTAATGGATTTGTTCTCCATTCTCCATCTTTTCAAGCATGCTTATGTAACAACTTTAAACAGGATGTAGGATCAGGTGTGCTGCAGACCTTTAGCACTTGTGCTGTAAAGCCTTAATAAATATAAATAAATAAAATATTATGTTATAAAATAAAATTCATTACATTCTAAGAATCAATAAAACACATCTTGATTAGCTAACAGACCATAAAATTACCCAAACCTGATGTCATGAGCTACATTATGTGGTTTTATTAGTGAAGATGTCAACACAACATGTTATCATCTTTGTAACTGTTCATAATTTGATTGTGCCTGTATGACTTTTAGCTAATACATGGGTTAATGAAGGTGATACTAATAAGAGGAAGGTATTAAACCACTTTCCTTTAATTGGTACTTGTTACTCGTCATGACTACATAGTAGAAGTAACTAGTGTCTTATTGGCTAGGTCAAGGGGATGTTGGCTTGACTGAGATTGCACAGTTAAACAGATCTTATGAACTCAACTGACTGTAATTGGAAGCCATAGTAAGTCATTGAACATAATGTACACTTTTTAAGTTTTTACACCAGAGTGTCTTCCATTGGTTTTGTTGTGCTACACAGTCAATGGAGGGTAATACCTGTCAGTGTGCCTCATGAGTATTACTGATCTTTTTCACCATCAACCAAATACTAGTTGTTATGTAGTACTGTAGCTACTGGTTCTTTATCTTATGATGAACATCTAAACAAATAACTAAATTACACTAACACATTATTGAGTGATCTTTTAGTATCTCACTGTTCTGGCTAAAGACTATCCACAGCATCACATTGTGAACCAGGGGCGTAGCTAGCCAGAGGGCGATGGAGGGGCAGGCATGCCCCCACGAAATTACTTACGATTGCAAAAAGGGCTAATGACCCAATGGTGGGCTAGCCAACATACGGTGTTGTATTATTACAGCTTACACAACTAACTACGTAACTATTTCAGTACTGATTGCTTATCACTTATCGTGGATTGCGCATCCGTGGTCACCAATGTCTATGGTGTCACGTGAAATTGGACCAATGAGAACGAAATTTGAATGGAAGTCCTTACATTTGATTGGCTATTTGGTCGAATCCAAAAAAAATTATGACAACGGATGCGCAATCCACGATACCAATGGAGGTATATTATTATTATTATTATAATGCTTTACAGTGTACGATACAAATAGGGATATGATTACAAAGACGGAAATTAGTTAGGAATACACTGAAGGTCTACTAGCATAGCTAGTAGCCTAAAAAGTTTAAAACTAAAAGTAGGTGTAATTACAATTAATTATATAGGGGTGTGTGCGGTGTATGCATACATTTACAGCAAGGACATGAGTAATGATATGTACAAGGGTTAGAAGAATCAAAATTTTCTAAGAAGTGATTATAAAATATTGATTTTAGTTGACGTTTGAGAGAAGCAACTGAAGATTCAATGTTTAACGGGGGAAGAGAATTCCACAAATGAGGTAGTCTACAAAAATAAAAATGTCTGTCACGGTTGTTAAATTGTCTAACATGTTGTAATTTATTGTGGGTAGAAGATCTGGTTGAACTGCAGGAGAAAATCACAAAGTCAGTAATGTTGAAATTTGCAGTAGGATTCTTGAGACTTTTAATAAAAAATAAAATATCAGCTAGTTCATATCTCATCATCAATGGAAGTACATTTAAGGTAATTAAACGAGACTTATAATCAGAATCATAATCATTTAGAATAAACTTTGTAGCGCGTCTTTGAACCCTTTCAAAGGAAGTAATATCTTTAGTTAACTGTGGTCTCCAGAGTTGTGAACAGTAGGTTAACTGAGAGCAAACAAGCGTCAAATATAGTTGTTTCTTAGTTGTAATGGAGTGAAAGGCACCAAATGTGCGCCTCAGGAGTCCTAACATCTTGTAGGCCTTAGCGACTATAGTATTGTGATGGTGAGTCCATGAAAGGTCACTACTGATGTAAATACCTAGATCTTTCTGAGAAGTGACAATGTTTATGGATGAGCTGTTGGGGGATTCATAGGTGAATTCATGAACCAAATACGATGAGAATAATCGGAGTAAAAATGTTTTATCATAATTAATGAAAAGGTTCCAATGTGAGCTCCAGGTAATAAATGAGCAGAGGTCTTCTTGGAGGGATTTATTGTCCTGAAGAGAGTTAATAATTTTGGTAAGCTTGGTGTCGTCTGCAAATAAGAATAACTTTGAGAAAGATATATATTGAGATATGTCATTAATATAAGCAATGAAGAACAATGGTCCCAAAATGCTTCCCTGCGGTACCCCAGATGTGACAGGAAGATAGCCAGATAAGTTGTTATTTATGGATACACATTGCTTCCTCCCAGTAAGATATTCCTCAATCCACTTCCAAATATTACCAGTAATTCCCAGACTATAAAGTTTAAAAAGCAGTTCTTTGTGTGTATATTCGTCGAACATCGTCGCACGTGCCACAACTGTACTCCAACAAATTCATCCACAGTCCGGTAGAACTATATTGTTAATATTTTAGTGCTAATACAAGTTACTTTGTTAGCTACAGCTTGTACTGCAGTCCTAGTACACTGCCGACAGGATGACATGTTCACTCACTACACTCCGCGAAATTCAAATGCCACGTATTACATGAAATCCCACCTGTCTCTCTTGCTAGCAGAACTTGTAAGCTTGTGACTGATCCGCCTGACTGACTGATAAAGTAAAAAAATAGACTGCACTGCCGTAAAAAGATCTAGTGTGATCGACTCGAGAAAATAAACTTGGTACATTTAACACTTTATCACCTCGTAGCGAGCAGTAGGTTCGTAGCGTCACTCGGTCTCCTTCGTCACTTGTGAGTTGCGACTCCTGCCGCGGCGAGGATCTTTAGAGCGGGTCACTCTTTAGATTCGAAAATGCTCTATCACGTGAATAATCTAGGCTAAATATAGAAGTGTGTCTCTAATATTTTCGTTCGGTGAATTCACGAGCGAGTTGAATGTTGTGTGTGCGCGTTCACTAGCAACCGTCTGGTGATACCGCTGAGTAGCGCACATAATTTATAGTCATTTGCGTGTCAGTTTATTACTGGTAAGCTTGTGACGGAGGTTTTAAAAAAAAAACCCACTACGGTGATGGGGGGGGCAAATGCCTCCCCTTGCCCCCCCTTGGCTACGCCTCTGTTGTGAACAGTTGCAAAGATAACAACACATTGTTGTGTGGGCAATTGGAAACAGTGAAAAAGGAAACCGGAAACAGAAAGTGGAAAACGCAGAAATGGTCAAATCGTCGTATAAATGTAACCTAGAGTGAAAGCTGTGAAATCCTTGTTTAATGGCCACCTTCTTATAAAGACCACCTCCATACAAAGACCACTTTGTGATTAGTTCTCAAAGATAGCTGACCTTATAAGACTATTTCATGGTCTGCTGAAAGACCCCCCTCTTTACAAAGACCACCTCTCACATTGTAATAATAGCTAAGATTCCAAACATCTATTCCATTACTTTTTCAAAACAGCTAGACTCTTACGGTCCTATGGTAAAACCTTCTTTGTCATTTTTAAAGACCACTTTTGTACAAAGACCACTTATATACAAAGACTACATTGTAATCACAAGTACACGAAAAAAAATGGAATTTTCAACTAGAGTAGGGACCATAGTACATTGATAAAAGTACTGAAACAAGTTGGAGTAGTCCATGATATTGAATCACTGTAAAACAATGAGAAGTGTCATATCCCTACTGTGCTCAAGATACCATAACGGAAATGCACAGTAGGGATATAACACTTAATTCTTATTATTTTACAGTGATTTAATATCATGGACTACTCTAACTTGTTTCAGTACTTTTTATCAATGTACTATGGTCCCTACTGTAGTTGAAAATTCCAATTTTTTCGTGTACTTGTTTGTTAACTTGTTTTGTAAATCATTTTATTATGACTGGTGAACCCATGCATACCGCATCTGAAAAGGCACCGCGCGCCCCAGCTATATCGATAATATTTATCGTTTGAAAAGTGAAGTATTCATTACGCTTCGTTGTCAGCTATGTTCAACCCGTTACACAGCATTTCGAATCAACAACTGTTCGAAAAGCACCTCTAAAATCCACGCATACCAAAAGAAAGAAATCGTGCCGCACGCCCCAATCACATTAATTATCGTCTGAAAAGCGAAGTATCCATTACAGGGGCGGATCCAGAGTCTGGATCCGCCCCTGTACTGCTTCACCAATACTTACCTCACCAATACTGCTTCATCGTCGTAAGGGAAAATTGAGGCTGGTTTTTGGGTGATGTTATTTCGTGGGCCACGCCTACTCCTTTGTGGTTCCTTCAATACAGTTACTATCGTACAGTCTTTTGGGGTCCCTTCTATACAGTTACTATCGTACTGTATGTACGATAGTTACTGTATTGAAGGGACCACAAAGGAGTACACGTGGCCCACGAAATAACATCACCCAAAAACCAGCCTCAATTTTCCAGTTACTCATTCAGTAGAAAATTCCGTTATTCCGTAGCAACTTGTTGAAAGCGTTTCGGGTCGATCTGAAAGCTTGTTTGGGCTTAATTTTACCTAGCCAATACTGCCTCGTCATCATCAGGGAAAATCGAGGCTGGTTTTTGGGTGATATTATTTCGTGGGCCACGCCCACTCCTTTGTGGTCCCTGCTATACAGTTATTATTATTATTATTATTATTGTTAATTAGCAAAGCCCACTAGGGGCAACACGCTAATGAGCATTACAATCACACATTATATTATATTACTTACAGCGTTCTTAAATGTTTCAAGATCTATTGTGTCGATGTTAGGAATTTGAAGGGAGTTCCATTGAATAATTGTTCGAGGGAGGAAGGAGTATTTGTACACATCAACTCTTGTTTGCAATTGAGTTAGCTTGAGAGGATGTTGAGCACGGGTGGAGGACACTGGAGTTGGTGACGGTAAGCAATGATCAGGTATTGCTAGTAAGTTCCTGACAATCTTGAATAGGAAGGTGAGTCTAGCAATTGTTCTTCTGTTTTGAAGTGTAGGCCATTCAAGACTGGTTAACATGTCTGTGATGCTATCATGGTTTTGGTTAGATCTGTGCCAGGGTTTGTTCAAAACGAAACGAGCAGCGCGGTGTTGAATCATTTCTAGTTTACTAATACTAGTGTGATGATAGGGGTCCCAGATGGTTGAGCAGTATTCTAATGATGGTAAGAGCAATTGTTTGTAGACGTGTTCTTTAATTTCTGATGGTGCATTGTGGAGATTTCTTTTTAAGAATCCAAGGAGTCGATTTGCCTTGTTACAGATGTAATTGATGTGAGGATCCCATGATAATTTGTGGTGGAGACGGATTCCAAGGTAATTGTGTTCTAATACTGTAGCCAGTGGAATGTCGGACATTTTGTATGTGAAAGTACTCTTGTTATGGTGTGTTGTTATCTGTAAAATTTTACATTTGGAGATGTTGAATTCCATCATCCAGTCAGTTGCCCATCTTGTCAGTGAGTTTAAATCATCTTGAAGTATTTTATGGTCTTGTGGTGTTTTAATGGTTTTGTAAATAAGGATATCATCTGCAAAAAGACTATCGTACTGTATGATAAAAATTACATTACTTATACTTAAAGAGTTTGTACCAGAATGTGTCAATTCCTTAGTCCATGCAAGTGAAATGTGGCTATAGTATGTTCACGTTGAGCTGAATCCTGAAAAACAGCTAAAAATAAAAAGTGAATTTTTTCTCAACAGAGTTAACATTTCAGCCAACTAGATGATTATTGGTAACAGCAAAGGTGTCAACAGCAGACATGTACGGTTTGGCTCCATTACAAGTTCGGGAAAGGGCTGTAATAGACACTGTACTTATATGGCTTCCCTATAGGAAATGTATTGTGAAAATTTTGATTGGCCGTAAATATTATGTCAAACATTTGAACAAAAGATTTCAAAATATTTTTAGCGGATTAAGCAGTACTACAAATGAGCCAAATTTCAAGATCATGTGTAATTGCATCCATGAGTTATTAAATGTTTTTGAGGATTCAGCTCAATGTGAACGTACTATAGTACACTATAACCTACTGTACCAACAAAAAAATGAGGTCTCATAAAGAGATGATGACCTGAAAAGTGTAGTATTTTTTAGCTGGCCTAGCTGTTTTGATAAGCCATGAAATAGATGTTTGGAACCTAGGTATTATTACAATGTGGAGAGATGGTCCTTCTAAAGAGGGTGGTCAGTATTCCTTAGCCATCTTTGAGATCTAATTACAAAGTGGTCTTTGTACGGAGGTGGCCTTATCGCGTAATCGTGTCATATCTCCGTGGTATTTATCTCGATTCCTTTCAAACTACCAAAAGGCACTCCTACGATGGTTACTCCATCTACATAGCAATTTTCAACTCATTCCATGAAGCGGTTTACCCTGTAGGCGTGACAACAAATCGATCTTGTTTTATGCGACTAATCGGTCATAACTCCTGAATGATTCATAGGATTTGCACCAAATTTGATTCCAGGATTCGCTTTTGGACTCCCCTTCTGTGTGCCAAATGTAAAGGCGATCGAAGTACGCGTTTGCTTTTGACAGCAATTTTTGCAAGTGTGAGAAAAGACGAAGAAGAAGAAGAATAAGAAGAAGAAAAAAAACGAAACTTTGGCCACTCATATCTCGGTAATGGCTTGAGTGATTTCGTTCAAATTTGGAATGTAGACTTCCCTAGCTGGCGGGAAACGCTGCAGCAAATTTAGTTACAATCGGATAAGGTATCACCGAGATACAAAAGTGTGAAAATGACTTTTTCTTTCTTCCTGTAAATATACTTACGGTGTGGCGCGCCGGCTTCTTGGGCCGCACGACACACTAGCGTGTGTCTTGATACCAGCAGATTCAAATTTTGACATGTTATTTCATTATAATTGTAAATGTTTTGTGCAATTTTAGATCAATCGCATACTAAGTGTCCAAATTATGATTCACTAAATTCAAATAATTGGTTGGATGTGTGTGGAATCCAGGCTTTGTCTAATTCAGGCTGTAGGACCAGGTGTCCTACAGACCTTCAGTACTTGTGCTGTAAAACCTTAATAAATTTTTTTTAAAATCAGCCATAACTGGATAGTATAAAATATTTTTAATAAGAATTTAATTCCTAAATGTCAGTTATGGTTTATATGGATGATTAGGTATTGTAGCAATTCAAATAGCCAAATTATTCAATTAAGATAAAAATCAAGATATAAATGACTGCTATATTCTTTAAAATTCACTCAGTAAAATATACATTCTTAACATTTTAGTTATGAATGTTTTATTATAGAGAGTAGTTTTGACTACACTAATCCCTGACTGCTTTATAATAGTATCTCGATCTCTATATGGGATAATGAATTCCATGTTCTCTCTGGTTAAGGATCCCAGGATTTCTATGAGAGTACTACAATGTTGTAGCATTGTTGTTTTTGGCTCCTGTACAACAGTGAAAGAATAATATAATATCAACAAAATAGCATATTTCAATTATTCAAACAGTACTTTTTATTGGCTTGTTTTGGCTTCGTATTATCCAGCGGACCTATACTTCTTCCAAATTAACTTTAAGGTTTCTTTTGCCGGTGGTGGGGAGCTTGAATTTTGGCAAAACATAGGTGATCTCCACTACATTGGTTCAAGATAATTGAGAACAAAATGGCAAATTTCAGTTTTGTCTGAATACACTAACCGTTTCCTTTTCACTTGATACTTACTAGTGAACTTTTACTCATTACAAATAACCACAAGAAGGTTTTTGAGTTGAAGATAAGTGTGCATTCTATTAGAATTTTTGCTTATGTAAATTTAAAATAAAGGTGCAGCATCACCAGTCTGAATATTCTAAAAGTGGCTCTTCACATATAGTTAGTTTCTGCATCTTAGACTGAGTAAGCCTTTTCCTTAGTGTATTTAGCCTTTTTTGTGGACTGACAAGTTATACTTTGCTGCATGGTATTCTAAATATCATATCAAAATCAGCAGAACAACAATTACTGTACCAGTCAATAGTTCTTGTAGTAAATCATATATTGGAAAACCATACATTTGGGCACATGCAAATTTTGTGGGAGTGCTTAATTGAACATTTCAGCAATTATTAAATTTTTTGTATATTCTGATAAAGCAACTATTAAGCCTTCTTGCTGTAAAATTTCACACCCATAGCTTCTTTATTCTAGGAGATATACTCATGCAATTATATCAGGCCATGTAGTAGTTTCACAATGTGTGGGACAGCACTTATATATCTTACAAATTGGATGATTTTTTCATTCCCAAAACCGAATATTTCTTGTCTTTAGACAATAATACAAATAATTTAATTGAGGAAAAGCACAAAGAACACATGATTAATCTCTAAAGAATCTCTTTTCATCCATTTTAGATTGTGAGAAAGGAGATCTTTATCAACAAAGTGATTTGTCATCAATTTGTCACACCTGATCACTATACACTTCTATAAACTGATAACGAAAAGTTAGTTTGTTATGTATTAGATAGTAAATTAGCCATATCTCTGGAATGCTTCAATGTATCATCACAAAATTTTCACACAAGATAGATAACCACTCAGTGCTTCATTGTAGCTATAAAAAGAAAATTGGTCTGTGTGCCCAAATGTATGGGTTTCGAAAATGGGGTCACAATTATTAAGATAATCAAAGTTTCCTTACTTGATATAAATATCAGGATGTGACATAATCAAGACAGCTATATAATAAGCTGCAATTAATAAATTTCTATTACCCAGGGGTAACCAGCATCCTTTACCACCATACCCAGCACTAGATAGTAAAGTACTGGAGAAAAATAGTAAATTAATGTGAAGGAGCACTTGATCTTTAGATGTTGTGAGGTCGAGTGCCCAATCACCATTGGGCCGCCTTGCATGATTGGATCAAGCTCCACACAACCACACAAGAATCCTCTTTATGTGAAGGGACAGGTACGAATCTATACTGTTACAAACATAGCTAGCCAGGAAGCTATAATTTTACTGTGAATTGACACCTTTGGCTGTCAGTAAATGGGACACAAAGGAGGACAAAGGGTGCTGGTGGATTGGGCACTGGGTGCTCAAAGGATAAAGGGTGCTGGTGATTGGGCATGATGAGTACATTGTACCTACTGTGGTATGACAAAAAGCAAATCTTGGGACAAAGCAATGTCAAACACTGAAAAAATCCTTACCTGTTATTGAATTAAAATTGTCTGATTGCATCAGGCAAGCAGGCAGATACTTCAATCAGTAGGAAATTTCATTGAATATATATATATATATGTTGTAAAGCTTTTTGGCGATCTATTGGAAACATAATATAGGGATGTACTTAGATACTTTTGGGTTTGGTTATACCTAACCAATATTTTCAAGGAAGCATGATGATCTTGTGGTTTTTGGGTGGTTTTCTTGGCCAGAAGAACCCAAATCTCCATGATCCTTACTACTGTACTGCATGATTGTGGTGTGATCAGTAATAGAGCATAAAGTTGATCAGTCAGTTGATAGGGCATATAAGAGAGTTAAAGAGTGGTACCGGTCAAGTAAGACACCATTAGATGCATGAGCAACCAGAGACACCACGTCTAGCTATGTTTAATTTCATCTGTTACTATGTAGACATACCACAAGACTTTAAAATTTATTACTATGAGGTATTTAAAAAGCTGATGGTGGCACTGTATTGTGTATTTGTTCCAAATTTCACTGCTACCTCTGATGTTATTACTAATTACACTACAAATCGCTATAAATTACTCAGTTCAAGATTACAGACTATAATCTATGGACAACCTATTAGAAAGGCTGCTGGTTACTACACATCTATAACATCTTTGGTATTATACAGTACTTATATAATTGTGATATTAGCAATATTTAACAAGCAGACATTTTTCAGTTGATACAGTGTATATTATACAGTATTATTAAGTTGTAGTTTTCTAACATACAAAAACATTATTTTATGTAACTATGTTTGTGTTTCAAGTTGGTTTGGTTGCAAGCATCCTTTAATTTCTGGTTGATTGGTGACTGCAGCTCTTTTCTTGCAGGTACATTTCGATCGAACTTTAGGTAATGATAGAAATATAACAAACAAACTTAATTGTTCTACTACTATGCCACTTGGTACGGCAATTATATAAACATGCACTTCAGCTTGTGGTATTAAAAGAGAAATAAAAACAATGTTGTTGATGATTCCACCCGCGACTAATAAGGTAACAACAACACGTAAACTGGTTGCACTCAAGCAACTCTTTGTTAACCTAAAATACAATAAACACCCTGCAATCAATATCAAGAATACAATTATTGTAGGTAGAGCAAAAATAGCAGCAAATACAGAAAGTCCTTTTGATGGATGATAATGTTCACAGAATGATCCAACTGAGTTATATATAAGCAAGTCCAATACTATAGCTGTTGCCAAGCACAATACAGACATTGATACTACAAATGTGACATATTTCATCATTACACACAGGGTGTTTTTTTCTTGTGACCTCAGTTTGAAGCTACTGTACATTAAGTAAGCGAAATGAAATACATGAGCAATTTTAGTTGCAACATAAACATATAGTAAGTAGAACATTGTTATGAGAAAAACTTTACATGATGGTTCATCATTATACCCATCTTTATCCGAAACAATGACATCATGAATGAGCCAAGCTGTATTGATAGAAAAAACTGCAATGACAGAAATAGACATTATCACAATCAATAAACCGGGAACAGTACGCAATTCCTTAACTACTGATTGTAGGATGATATTTGCAATTGATGATAGTGTAGACAGTATAAAAATTATTGTATTAATGCCAATTATCACAATAAGAACATCTGAACTATTTGCATCATCATCATCATAATCAATATCTTCATTAGAACCATTTACGGTCCTATTGGTGGAATTTGAAGTGGTTGTACATGTATTGGCAACATTTGAAATGGTTGCGTTGTTAACATTGACATCATTGTAACATTCACCAACATTTGTTGTGTTAACAATAATAACTAAACCATTGTAAAATGTAGTTATGGTATCCTCCCAATATGTACAAATTTCCAAATATATATATGAATCATTGCATTCAGCTTTAATTATTAACAAATCCACAAAGCAAAGGTGAGAAAGATTCAAATATGCTGCTTCAACAGTGTACGCATCATCAACTACTAAACTGCAGTTTCCATTGACATAGTATACAGCAAATATTGACATTAGGAGAGTGTACAAAACAGCAGATGCCATTGCCTTCATATGAGACAAACAAAATAGTATTAAGCTCTATACATATAATCATACTATAATTATAAACAGTTACTACCTTCAGCAATAACAATTGAACAACATGACTGGTAAGAAGAAGGACTGATACCAAGTTACAGCTAAAATTAGAATATTATTACCATGATCAATCTGTAAAACCAGAGGCAGAGAACATACTCAAAAGTGAGGGGGGGAGGGGGCAAGTCATGTGGGGTGGCTGTAAGTTACAAATCATTAACTGTATCTTAGTGCGTGAAGCACACTAACATGCAAGGCATGCCAATACTAGGGGAGTCTGGGAGCATGCTTCTACTGGAAAATTTGAGATTTGAATGCTTCGAGATTGAATCTGAGAACATTTTCAGTGGTACATGTGTATTTGAATAGGATATTCCTATAATATTATGGCAATGACTATCATTATGATACTGTACAATTAGATACACTAGTAATAAGGTATTTCAGATCAACTTATGCTCTTGATTACATATAGATATATACGTGTTAATGAAGACATATTGAATTAATTGCATATCAGGATCAACTTATGATTCCGCTGAATGTTCTATTAGAGTAGTTAGATGACTGCTCTATTAGAGTATATCGATCTTGTGCACTCCCACAACTGATCATGCAGTACTCCATTCTTTTAGCACAAATTCCAGTAAATTAAGGTAAAGTAAGGTGGCTAATGACTCAATAATTGCTTTACTTTGGCAACTGGGCATTGGAAAAAGTAAGGGGCACTGCCCCTCCACTGTTGAAAGTGGGGGGGGGGGGGGGCACTGAGTTGCCGCCGCTGCCCCCCCCCCCCCCCCCCCCCATATTTCTCTGCCCCTGTGTAAAACAACTGGTAAAAATAAGAGTTACAGCCAAGTGAATGCAGTGTTACTAAAAACATTTTGGTATTACCAAGAGCACATAATATTTACCATTTTTGTTTAGATCACACACTTTACAAAAAAAGTGGCCAAATAACAATTTAATAACAGTTGCATGTTTATTTGCTCTAGTTTTATTATAGCCATAGCAGGTAATACTACATTCATTTGACCATAAATTGATATTGATATCAGTCCTTGTTCTTACCAGTTGTTTATAGATTAATCATGGTATTAGTTATTCCAGCCATAACTTTATATCAGTCCTTGTCCTTATACCAGTCATGCTGAATAAGCTTGTTTGATTGATCCCAATTTGTTAGGCATGCAGTTCCCTTTTTACAGCCAGAAGGCTGATTTTGCTTTAGGAAACAACACATTCTTGTCGCTGATAAACATCAAGACAAAAAAAATGCTTAAAGCTAAGCCAACTTTGGTTATTGTGAGTATTGCATCATAGCCTGTGATATGAAGTGGTATGCATCCCAGAATGTAGGCAGGTACAGTGTACTTGTGTGTATTGCAATCTCAATGGTTATCTAGGGTATGGCTTTTGGCACTAGACAATCAATAGATTGAGTAAAGATTAGTTTTGTTTATCACCATTTCCTAGACAACTGTCAGGTGATAATGTGCCCTAATTTTTAAAATAATATGTTGTCATCAACTGTAATCTACAGTTCTGTATTAAACATTGTCCTTGAAATTCACAAACAAACAAAGTGTTTTATGCAGTTGCAGATCTGAGGGGGGGCACGTGCCCCCCTCCTTCATCCCTTTCAAAAAAATTGCATACAAGATCGAGATACTCTAATAGAGCAGTCACTCTAATAAAGCAGTTACAGTGTTCATGAAGCAGTGTAGCTTAACTGTGCAGCTATGAATAAGGATCTTTGTATACTTTATAGTAAACACATTTAGTAAACGGCAGCCATTATTGCTGGGACATTTTTATTTTTTTGCTCTTCAACTTTTCAGCCAAGTGCCCCCCAGGGGCGGATCCAGGGGGGGGGGGGGGGGGGGGGCTTTGGGGGCTGAAGCCCCCCCTTCATATTTAGGCCTTATTTGATCAATATGCTGAGTATTATAATGAAATTTTGTCTTAGCATAATTATATGATCACTAATAATACAAATACTCATAAAACCACATTATAAACGTCTTTCCAAGGTATTATCAGTGGATTTATGCTAAAATTTATGCAACAAGGACCCGAATCAGCATTGGAGGTTTACAAGATCGAGATACTCTAATAGAGCAGTCAGCTAACTACTCTAATAGAACATTCACTGGAAACATGTAGTTGGTTCTGTTATGGATTTTTTTCCAAATCTGCCTGCACCTATACATGCAATGAAATGAATTGGTCTGTTTAAAGGGCTTCATTCATCTACTTGTGTAGTTAATATGTATGACAATACTTAATTCAGGTTCACAATTTCCATTGAAAATGCTCTCAGATTCAATCTTGTATTGTTCAAATTTCAAAATTTTCCACTTTCAACATTATTATTCTAACACGCACCTATTCAGTGTTGTGCAATTGTGAGAGGGGTGCATCATGTACTTGGTTGTCTGTACTTACCCAAACGTTTCCATTAGCAAAATGCTTCAGAGAGCCATACCTATAATCTAAAGGCAGTATATAAAATATCTACTCGTTCCCTGAACCCCATACAATATACGTATACCTTATCATATCATAATGTCGATATAAAGAAGTGCCATACATACTTAGGTGTAGCGATTGATAACACTATGTCATGGTCATCACATATACAAACAGTAAGTAACAGAGCAACCAAAGTGCTAAATTTTATTAAACGAAACCTAAACAACTGCCCATCTGATACTAAAAGAACAGCGTATTTAACATTGGTTCGACCAATTATGGAATATGCCGCCCTAGTTTGGGATCCGTATTATAACACTGACATTTATAAGTTAGAAAAGGTGCAAAGAAGAGCTGCTCGATGGATTTTATCAGATTACTCCAGAAATAGTGCTACGTCATTATTGTCCTCTCTTAGTATACCTACATTACAACAACGCCGTCAGTCATCAAGATTAACACTATTCTATAAAATAATTAATAATATACTACCGATCTCCATCCCCTCACATTATCAAAGAACTCAATTTTGTACCAGGCAACATCACCCCAATCATTTCATTCTGCCACAAGCAACCCTCAACACCTATAAATATAGTTATTATCCTAGAACTGTTAAAGACTGGAATGAGTTGCCAATTAATATAATAGAATCAAGAAACTTGGATGAATTTATTTACGTACTTAACCTTCACTACTGTAATTAATTATCAAATTGCATGTATGTATGTATGTATTTGATTGTACCATTTGGGGTTTTCATCCCCTGGACAAACCAGCTGAGCTGACTGCCCAGTACCTAATCTTAAATCTTAAATCTACAGGCAGAAAATATTATGAATTTTATGTGGAAATGTCTCCAAATTGCAGTGTTTTAGCATTTATTTTTCAAAATTTTCCTGGGGGGGGGGGGGGACATGCCCCCAGACCCCCCTAGTTCCAGCATGCCTCGCATGCTGGGAAGTGTGCTTCGCTACCTCTACCCAAGAGATTAGTACCTTGAGTTAGCCCCCCCTTTTATAAATCCTAGATCTGCCCCTGCCCCTGCCCCTTCCAATCTCTGTATCCACCCCTGTTATGTGCTGTGTTACTTTCAGATCCTTACCTGGTAGGCGTGACAAGTTACACTATTTTATTATTTTTAATTTTAATTTAATTTTAATTTTAATTTTTTTTTACAAATTAATGACATAAGATAAAACTACATATTAAACAAAAACATTATCTTAAATATGGGCCTCAGCGACCTGCACAGCAATCGGTGCCTCAGCAATGGGACAGCGCATTTTATTAACAAACTCGATCGTGCGCTTTGTAGCTACACATGGTTGGCATTTTTGATTATGATTATGATTATGATTATGATTAAATACGGGTAAAGGCAAAGCCTGTATATCCGATCAATGCGTTATACAAAAGTAAATCTAAAAAATAATTATCTAACAGCGATTTAAAAGTGTTAATTGAAGAACTTTCTACAACAGAGGTAGGTAAACTGTTCCACTCATTAATCACTCTGTTCATAAAATAATTAGATCTCCATAACAATCTTATATATATATATATTTGTTAATGTACAAACTCAATCATGAGTATATTCGTACATATGTAGTTAGCTACATATTTACAAATTTATATAATTGTTAAATAAATCAAGAGATGGAGCTTGGATAATATGATAATCTAGTTGGTTCCATAATTTTATTGTAAAAGGAAAGAAGGAGTTCATATAAGCATCTACCCTTGTTGGCAACTGCAGAAATCTTTGATGGTGACCTCTAGTTGTGGTGTTGCTTGGTCTAAACTGTTGGTGCACATTAATATCTACCATGTCATTAATTATTTTATACATTAGTGAGGCTCTCAAATTATTTCTTCGCTTCTCCAATGTGTGCCATTGTAAACTGTTCAACATTTCTGTCACACTAGCTGTTCTATTATAGCTATTCATCACAAACCTTGCTGCTCTTCTCTGTACCATTTCTAATTTATAGATTTTATGTTCATGGTATGGAGACCACACTGTACTGGCATATTCTAGAATGGGGCGAACAAATGTACTCTTGAATGTTGCTTGAACAATTTAAACTGGTGTCCCCTGGTAGTAGTAGTAGTAGTAGTAGTAGTAGTAGTAGTGGAGTAGGTGTATAGATTAATAAAGTCAGAGCTGAAGTAGTTGTTAAGAATTTTGTATAGAAAAATTAAATCACACCTCTGGCGTCTATATATACATTTTGTTATAACTCAGGTTACTGTTTGTGTGATTTCTTTCAAACCACAAAACGTTTGCACTACAATAGAGTTACTACATGTACAGACCAATTTCAAATTATTCCGTCAAGCGGTTCACGGTTCACCTAGTCTTGTATGACCATTTTTTCTTCGTCACAGCGATTTTTGGATTAGGCGTTTTATCATCCCTAATTGTTAAGCGCCATGGCGGAGAAAAATCGGTCTGGCCACGCGAGACTACGGTTTACCATGGAAGCATGACAACAAATTGCCTTTGGTTGTTTGAAAAATCCTGGCATTCTTATTTGTCTGGTCTGAACCAAAATCAATCTGTGTTACAGTAACGCCAGGCAAACTGAATGATTGTGTGAAAATGCCAACAAATCCTATTAAAATCTACAAGGCAAACTATAAATATTGGGAAAGGGGTGCAGCAAAGAAAGAATAACTATGGGGAAGGACAAAGTCATCATCACCACCTTGAACTTATATGAACTCCTTCTTTCCTTTTACAATAAAATTATGGAACCAACTAGATGATCATATTATCCAAGCTCCATCTCTTGATTTATTTAACAATTATATAAATTTGTAAATAAGTAGCTAACTACATATGTACGAATATTTACACATACAGACTATTTCATAACATGCTGGACATGGATAGCTCATCTTTATTTACCCTTCGATCATCTTCTATAACAAGAGGTCATGATTTAAAGATTTATAAACCACACGCTACCTGCTTGCCACGCCGTCATTTTTATTCAGTAAGAATTATAAATGATTGGAATGGACTCCCATATGACTCAGTTAATGTTCATTCAACCAATTTGTTTAAGACACACCTAGATAGATTTTATTATGATTACCAGTATGATATTGTATAGTTATTTTTGTAGTAGTTTGATTGTTTAGATCAGGTTTTTACAGGCTTTGCCTCCTTACCTGTACCCCCAATAATAATAATAATAATAATATACTCATGATTGAGTTTGTACATTAACAAATACATATAACTGCAGAAGAGCCCAATATTTTAAAAATCATTCGAGCATTGTTCATCCATAAACATATAGTTAGCTACAGAAAGTTGTTGTACTGTAGTAAATTTCTTCTGGTCACTTCAGGTGAAATACCACTACGAGTGGACGGGGTGGTGGTAAAATTAGCAATAGAATTAAGAACTACCAAAGTGAAAGGTGTGTATAGACAAACATGATTTTCATCCACAAAAATTCGGATTTCCATGCAGGCGGGAATACTCTCGCGTGGCCAGACTGCTTTTTTCTCTTTGTCATTGGGTAGGGAGGAAAAGGGTCTGCATGGTCCGGTTCGAATCCCACACTCGTCTTGACACTACCTGGATAATTGGGTAGTGTTACCAAAGAAACGTGATGCATCTTTAAATAGTAGCCGCTCGCGTCTTTTATGTATCACGTTTCTTTGGTTAACACTACCCAATGGACCTTATTCGCAATGACGTCAAATCATTAATGGCGGCCGCTAGTGTGGACACTTTGTAAAGGGAGGTATTGGGAGAGATGGCGGCTCGCTATGTTAACGTTCACATACTGCAGCCATACATACTATAGCCTTACCTATAGTATCTATGCTGCAGCAAGGGGCAAGGTGAAGCATACATACTTAATTTCAAGACAAATGCGCATGGTTTTGCGTAGTCTGGCTCCGCCGACCCTATTTAGGCGCTTAAACAAGTGCCCCGAAAATTGGGTCTGGTCTGTCTAGCCATAGATATTAGAGTACATCTATGGTCTAGCATTCAGGACTTGTGTTTAAGAATGCGTAATTACACTGCTGCTCGCGTTAACAAACATAACTAGCAGTGAAGAGCTCAATCAGAACAGTGACGTTTTAAGGGTTTCAGTCAGTTAATTTCTATGGGTGGTTGTTGTTTAGGCTGTGGAGACAATATTTCTACTTTACGAGGAAAGGCACCTATTACACAGGAATGGTAAATTGGAAATCGTCCCTTGGTTTATTCGCCCTGACACAAAAATAACTCACGAAAGGTTCGTTTCGTGACTTTCGCCCCAGTATTTACTCACGTCGTGCGGCCAAAATGCATTTAATTGGTAATACTGCGATTTGATTGGATGCACCAGTTTTCGGTAACGGCGGTGTCCAATTGAATTGAGAGATTTTGGACAACTTGAGATATTATATTTTCAACTGATAGTGATATAGTGAGACTTTCAAGTACTAAGAGACTTTATTAGTTACTCAAACTGCTTGAGAGTCAGTTATGTACTTCCAAAGTCGCTTTACAGTACAGGTATGAATCTATTGCAAAATATCTGGATAAGATAACTAGATGTGCAGAGCATGCAGGAGATAAAAGTTTAAGCCATCCATACTATTGTGATTGGGTATGTCAATTCAACATAATTTGAGTGTTGGATTTAGCAGTATAGTTATGTTGTTCTTGATTTCTCTTCACAGGTGAAATATGATGTGTAGCTAGCTATAAGGCATGGGTACACATGCTATTTGGAAATGGCTGAAGCCATGCAAGCTCTATACTGTTTATAGATTGCCATCAAGCTATAATGCAGAAAACATTAGACACTTTACAGTATACTCTTGACTATACTAGCTAACTTAATTTTTGTTATTGTATGTGTGTTAGTTCTCTACTGCCATTCTCATACATAGTTGTTTTCACTTACTAGCTAATGAAATAAATTATTTTTTGTATCTTGCATGACTGTAACACAGCAGATAGCTTTATGTATCTGTATGTTCTCAGCTGTTAAACATATTCTTTGGCTCAATAGTTAGTCAGTACTAGAGGGTTCAGTTTAGCTGCACAACTGAAGAAATAGCAAAACAAGCATGCAGGAGGTAGCTAGTAGTAGCAGCAAGTAGTATAGCTATAGTAGTAGAAAGTTGCTATTAAAGTAGTATAGCAGCAAGTATAGCAGGGGCGGTGGAGCAGGCCAAAAAGTGAGGGGGCCAGGCCAGTCGTAAGCTGAAGACCAAAAAAAAAGTAACTACCAGCTGACATGTACGATAGCTGCTTTCCACCAATTATATCTCCTTATTTATAACTACACATACTAGCTAAGTAGCTTGCTACACTACCTGTGACTGCTTTATTAGAGTATCTAGATCCTGACTGTTCTATTAGAGTATCTCGATACTTTTCTTGCAAACCCCATAAAAGTGGGGGGCCATGCCCCCTCCCCCCGTCTCCACTGCCTATGAAGTATAGTAAAGCTGTACTAGCAAATATTAGCTATAGTATAGCAACAAGTATATAGTAGCAGCAAATATATAGCTGGTAAGTATATAGTAGTAAGAGCATGCAGTAGCTATAGCAGCAACAAGCAGTAAGTATAGAGCAGCAAAAGGAGCTCGCATGCAGTAGCTGGCGCAGCTAGTAGACAAGTATAGTAGTAGTATAGCAGCAGCAGCAGTGGCTATAGCCGAAGTAGCAGTAGTAGAAGCAGCAAAAGCAGAAACAGTATACATCAGTACACTTCGAAACTGAACGCAGGGAAACACGCATCCCTATAGGGATATATGTGTGTGGGGAACTCCTTATACCTGGGAAACATAATACCCGGGGAAACATATATCACTGTGACTTGTAGATCGCTAGCCAGTTAGTGATATGTGTGCGGGGAAACACGGATCCCTAGTGATATGTGTGCGGGAAACACAAAACTCGGGGAAACACATATCACTGTGACAGCGGCACAAGTCCTTCATTCTTTTTTGGCAGGTTATATAGAGCCGGTACCGGTTACACTGTTTTGCCGGCTATTTTGCCGGCAGTGGAGGGTATAATACTTAGAATGTTACGTGCATTAAAAAAAAACTTGTACAAAAAACCTAAGAAAGCGAAAAAAAAAAAGTTGTCTAAGCGAGGGTTCGAACCCGGGCATCCGTACTCATAAGCAATGTTTGTAACGATTATACCACCGGTGCTGCAGCTATTATAGTCATATTATTTAGTTTCTACGTTATAAACATCCGACTGAAGTGAACAAGAGTGAAGAAGAAACCAAAGCTGAACCCTAGCCTACCCCTAACGCTAAGGAACTACTTTTCGCATCCCCTAAAGTTGAATGCTCGGGGCAACCTACTAGACGCGTGCCGTAAAGTTGAATGCTCGGGGCAACCTACTAGTGCCGGCACAATAGCCGTTAATAGTGTTTGCAAACCGGTACCGGCTAAATATACACTTCGTTCTTTTTTTTAAGCAGAAAGTTTATAATTGTAATAATAACACACAAGAAGCTATACAGTAAACAAAATTTAAGTAAAATCAGTTCCTTAAACGTGACTCCACCCTAACTAGATCCATTAGAGGTGGAGTTCTGTCAAAATGACCTGAGCTGACGGATGCATGCAATAGAAGAACGCAGCAAAGAAAAGGAAAGGCAGCAACGGAGCCAGCCTAGAGCAACCGAGTAATTATCTCCCCACTTACTGGACAAAAGAGAAGCCAGACGTTTCTAAAAGATGGTGGCTTCATGAGCCAAACCTCCAGTAGCGGAAAAAACCAAGGTAGAGAATGAGGCGTGTTCAACTTCTCGGATACGTTGGCCATAAGCACGCCGTTTGATGTTTTCATGCTTTTTATAGGCAGCAGACAATGATGAGCACTTATTTGAGTCAGCATAAGGATTGAAAACTCTGACATTGACAAAGATTGACCACCCCTAAAACCATTCATCACAACACTTATCACCAAACAACAGTTAGCAAATTAGAAATGATCCAACACCGAGCTGCAAGATTTGTTCTTAATAAACCATGGCACAGATCCAGTCAACAATACAGCATTACAGATATGCTTAATTACCTTCAATGGCCAAGTTTAAAAAGTAGGAGAAGGAATGCTAGACTTATATTATTATTCAAGATTGTAAGAAACTTACTGGTGCTACCAAACCATTGTTTACCCCAGCCAACCCCTGTATCATATACTCGTGCCAATAATCCCCTCAAATTTGCACAGCTGCAATCCAGAATTGATTTATATAAGTATTCTTTTCTGCCAAGAACAATTATTGATTGGAATAACTTGAAAATTGACAACATTGACACAATTAACCTTGACACTTTTAAGAACATTATAGATAAGCTAAACAATTTGTGATTTGTAATGCACATTAGCGTGTTGCCCCTGGTGGGCTTTGCTAATAATAAACCAGACCAGCGACATCTTGAGTATTCGAAGTAGCGAGAGGGTACTCGTCTGGATTTGAGACAGGTTGCAGTTCAGGTTCAACTATGAACCGGGATTCTAGACAGACCAGACCATAGGTTTTCGTCAATACCAAAACTTAAATCTGGTTTCATTTGGGGGACTATTTCGCATTGCCACATCACGCTAACTAGCTTCTTACCTTTATTATGTAATAGTTACATGTCGTGAAATCCGCAAACAAAGTTCGGCATTTTAGTGATAACATACGAAGTTCCCACACTATACCGCAACCATTTTGTCAATTATGACGTAATTGCGGATAAGGTCGGTAGTTTCAAGACGAGTGTGGGATTCCAACCGTACCAGACCCTTTTTTTCTCCCTACCCAATGACAAAGAGAAAAAAGCGGTATGGCCACGCGAGATTAGGTCGGGAGGTCATTAAAGGTTAGCTACCCCACCCCTTCACTTCAAATTTGGAATGGGAGCTGAGGGATTTTTCACAAGAAAAAGTGGATAATTTTCATCCATGCCATTATCAATTAAGGTGGCGGTCAAGTGTCCGCCCACTCAATTAATTAAATTTCAAATATCATGTGATATCCAAGTTATTATCGAATTTAGTTTCGCTACCGAAATAAGCATTAAGAAAATGGGACGTTTTTCCTCCCAAAAAAACGTCACGTGCTCAACGAATCGTAATGGTTGATTCTCTCCCTGGTTTTCCGGAGAGTCGCTCAACTCTGGAGGCCGTCGACATAGTATGTGGGACTTTGCAAGCGAAGTTGATAACCAAGGAACTGTCCAGTGGCATCAGTCGTTGTGTTCGGCTCAATGGGGGACCTTTTGACTCCATGTGACCTTCAACGCAAATCGGGTAAAGCTTCTTCTAAGAACTGGAAGACAACCATTCGCTACCAAAACCAGCCCATTTCGAAGTTTTTGGTGTCTTATCGTGATGAGATGGGCAGGCGTCGTTGCCGTTTTGAACCAAATGCGACACTCCAAGCCAGTTCGAGGGCCAGTTTGGATCCACAGAGTTCAATTCTCCGGGAGGAAAGTCCCTCATCCGTCGTACTGGTTGACGAGGAGGAAGAACCTAACGCCCCCTACTTGACTTCTAACAACTTCAACGACATTCTAAGGCCAGGCCAAGTTGATTGACAGTTTATCGTCCAGGATATCTGAAAAAGTCATGCGGGCGGGAGGTCATTTTTCATATTTCATAATTTTTTAACATGGAAAAACATTTAAAAAGTAACTTCACACAGTTGCTAGCTACTTTAACAATGATTGCAGAGCTTATTTGATTACGTCACTGTTAATACTTAGCTATTCGTTTATGCAATCTCTCTTTAGAAATCCATTTATTGAAGGTACTAACGAGTCCAGGCTGGGAATTTTTTTTTATTTTTTAACCATCAGAATAATGATGAAATGACAAAATTACATACAGAGCCTCGGACACATGCGACTACAAAGATAAGATCCGCGTAGGCATGGCAAGGATACACAGAGGCGTAGCCAAGGGGGGGCAAGGGGAGGCATTTGCCCCCCCATCACCGTAGTGTTTTTTTTTTAAAAACCTCCGTCACAAGCTTACCAGTAATAAACTGACACGCAAATGACTATAAATTATGTGCGCTACTCAGCGGTATCACCAGGGGGTTGCTAGTGAACGCGCACACACAACATTCAACTCGCTCGTGAATCCACCGAACGAAAATATTAGAGACACACTTCTATATTTAGCCTAGATTACTCACGTGATAGAGTATTTTCGAATCTAAAGAGTGACCCGCTCTAAAGATCCTCGCCGCGGCAGGAGTCGCAACTCACAAGTGACGAAGGAGACCGAGTTACGCTACGAACCTACTGCTCGCTACGAGGTGATAAAGTGTTAAATGTACCAAGTTTATTTTCTCGAGTCGATCACACTAGATCTTTTTACGGCAGTGCAGTCTATTTTTTTTACTTTATCAGTCAGTCAGGCGGATCACAAGCTTACAAGTTCTGCTAGCAAGAGAGACAGGTGGGATTTCATGCAATACGTGGCATTTGAATTTCGCGGAGTGTAGTGAGTGAACATGTCAGTGTGCTAGGACTGTAGTACAAGCTGTGGCTAACAAAGTAACTTGTATTAGCACTAAAATATTAACAATATAGTTCTACCGGACTGTGGATGAATTTGTTGGAGTACAGTTGTGGCACATGCGATGATGTTCGACGAATATACCTCCATTGATAAGTGATAGGCAATCAGTACTGAAATAGTTACGTAGCTAGTTGTGTAAGCTGTAACAATACAACACCGTATGTTGGCTAGCCCACCATTGGGTCATTAGCCCATATTTGCAATCGTAAGTGATTTCGAGTGTTTCGTGGGGGCATGCCTGCCCCTCCATCACCCTCTGGCTAGCTACGCCCCTGAGGATACATACAAAAATAATTAACTACAAAACTTAACTTAAAGTGTCCAGGTTTGATTACTACGTGCATAAAAGATTCTCTGAGAGGAAGTTATAGCCACAGCAGCTGCTCTATCAAGCAATGCTTTCGTCTTGGAAAAACTCAGATTTGAAACTCTTTTCATAGATGTTACTGTCTCTGTAAGGTAATGGCCAAGGCAACCAATTTCAACTGTGTGGTAATGACTAACAAAACCCAAGCGGTCAAGCTCAGCAATAATTTGCAGATATTCTGGCTTCTCCTGCTTACGTTCTCGTGCAGCAGAAAGGTCAGCACGAGAATTAAATGGGCAGGTAAGTTCCAGAAGTACAACAGATTTCATTTCTGCATTATATATAACAATGTCAGGTCGGTGAGAACACACTAGTACAGCAGGGGGAATGGTGGCAGGAGGAGAGTCAGACGCACGTTTGCCATCCAAATCAGCAAATATTTCTACATTATCCAAACAAGCTTGCAACTCAGACATCAAACATAATAAAACAGCATCATGACGAAAAGTAAACCTGCCTTGCTGCAAAGCCACAGGACACCCATTTAGCACATGGTAACAAGTTGGACGAGGTGACAAACAAAGTGAACAAGTTGCACCAGTTTGTATATGCCAGCGACGTAAATTTAACGGAGTTGGTAATGTATCTGATGAAGCTCGCAGCACAAACGAAAGCTGGCCTGGATGAAAACCCAACAGGAGTCGATTCCACAGCTTAGAGTCAGCTTCCAGAACAGCACTTGATTCAAATTTACATTGAACAGAGAGAGTGTCCAGCTTCTCTTTGCATACTGTCAGTTCTGTAGAAATGGCAAGGTGTTTGCTAGCTGTGTAGAGCTTGCGAGCCGTAGGAATAGAGTCCAGTTGAGCTCTGGCTTCATTGAGTAACTCCTGATGAGAACTGTTAATCTAGAGGAAATTGGAGGAAAGATCCACTTGTAAGGCCAACTCCTTAATCATCGGATCTGATGAGGAGGAGATGTTGGCAAGTAAACTAAGTTTACACTGCTTTGAAGTTGAACGCACACTAGGACAGCAAACACCTGGATAAGTTTAATCGTCACGTTTGTTGCCACACCATGTTTTAATATACAAAAACGAGTTCAGAAGCGTAAACAATGATTATCACGTGAGAAATAATGAATTATGAAATTATTTCTCTATTCCTAAAAACCCATGCGGGCGGTGACGATAAACTGTGAATTAATTTGGCCTGGCCTAATGAACAATTCGTCAGTTGTTGACCTACCTGATTTTCAACCTGTAGTTCAGCCTAACTTTCAGTGGGGGATACTTGATGGAAGCTGTTTTATCTCAGAATTGGATCAAGTTTATTTGGAAGTGATACATTGGAAGAAGAACAGTTTCGCAGTTCCACGCGGTTCAGCTGGTAAGGCTTTTGTACTTGAACTGGCTCGTTTGTTTCGTGCTGTAGGTGAGGGTACTTCCCTGGAATCTGTCGCCCTTAAGGCTATTGTTGTGGTTTGTATATTGCTGCTCCAGATGCCAAGCCGCACATCTAAGGACAAGGATCACACTCTCCTATTGGAGCAGCGGCTGAAACAGTGGAGGGATGGGAATCTACTTGAACTGGTTGCTGAGGGAAGAGCTATACAGGGTCGTCTCAAAAGCCATTTGCCAAAACCAAGTGAGGCACAACTTGTACGTAACTTTTCTAAGCTAATGTTTCAGGGTAAAACCAAGGCTGCTTTACTATTAGTTTCAGGTTACCAACGTGGTGGAGTTCTAAACTTGGATGAGATAGCTGATTCTGCTTCTCCTGGCCATTGTGTTCGCGATGTTCTGCGGGCTAAACATCCTCCAGCTCTGCCTTTGGATCCTAAGTGTCTTCTACAGCATTGGGCTGACCCACCATCCGTACACCCTGTTATATCCTTCTCTTAATGCTGCTGTTATCAGGTCCGCTGCTTTGCGAACATCTGGTGCGGCTGGACCCTCTGGGATCGACGCTCGTGGTTGGCGTCGACTTTGTACCTCATTTCACTCTGCTTCAGGTGAATTGTGTGTTGCAATGTCCTCATTTGCTCATCGTTTATGTACTGTTTTCCTCTCCCCAGATTTGTTTTCGCCTTTTTTGGTGTGTCGCCTCATTGCTTTGGATAAAAGTCCTTGGGTGCGGCCTATTGGTGTGTGCGAGGTTATGAGACGTATTGTTGCTAAGGCTGTGTTGGTCATCCTGCGGGATGAAATTCAGGAGGCAGCTGGATCACACCAACTTTGTGCAGGGCAACTCTCTGGGGCGGAGGCTGCGGTTAATGCTGTCCGAAAGGTTTTTGAGGAAGGAAGCTCTGAGGCTGTGTTGCTGGTGGACGCCTCCAATGTCTTTAACTCGCTGAACCGTTTGGTGGCTCTACACAACATCAGACAACTGTGCCCGCCACTTTCCACTACTCTGATCAATATTTATAGGTCTCCAGCCTCTTTGCTTGTTTCTGGGGAGGTTATTTTATCAGAGGAGGGTACAACACAGGGAGACCCACTAGCTATGCCTATGTATGCCCTTGCTACAGTGCCTTTAATCAATCAACTTCATGAGACAGTGGACCAGGTCTGGTATGCTGATGATGCTTGTGCTTGTGGCAGTATACAGGACTTGCTCATCTGGTGGAACCAGCTCTGTATTAAGGGACCTGCTTTTGGCTATTTTGTGAATGATCCTAAAACTTGGTTAGTTTCTAAGGAAAGGTTCCATTCAATTGCTACCACTCTGTTCTCAGATACTGATGTTCAAATTACTTCCGCGGGCCGTTCCTACCTTGGGGCTGCAATTGGTTCAAACGCTTATGTCCAGGAATTTGTGAGGGACAAGGTTGTTGGTTGGTCAGCAGAGATTACACGACTTGCCAAGTTCGCACAAGTTCAGCCGCATGCTGCTTATTACGCTCTCACTCATGGCTTGTCAAGCTATTGGCTTTATCTTTGTCGCACTACTCCAAACATATCAGAGGTTTTACAACCCCTTGAGGACAACATCCGGCTGGTACTTATCCCTTCTTTGACGGGATGCTCTCCACCAAATGATACAATCCGTAAATTATTTGCCCTTCCACCTCGATATGGTGGTTTGGGTATCATAAACCCAACTCTTATTGCAGCTGAGGAGTACTCAGCCTCGTGTCACATTACTGAGCCTCTTTCACAATTCATTCTGGACCGGGGTACCAATTCGGCTATTGTTAAAACAGAACAGCTATCTCGCAAGTCCGCAATCCGCAATTCCAAATTTTCCAACTATTCGGATAGATCTTCCAGTTTGCGTACCCACTTGGATCCCTCCTCTCAACGCGCTTTAGATCTAGCCTCAGCCAAAGGGGCCTCCAACTGGCTTACCACCCGGCCCCTACAGGATCATGGCTTTGCACTGCATAAGTCCGCGTTTCATGATTCCGTGGCACTACGTTATGGGTGATCTCCTCAGCGGACTCCTGCTCACTGTGCATGTGGGACTTCCTTTTCAGTGGAGCATGCTTTATCCTGTCCCAAGGGTGGCTTGCCTTCTATCCGACACAATGAGATCAGAGATCTAACTGCTACCCTGTTGACTGAAGTATGCTCTCAGGTAGCTGTTGAACCAGAGCTCCAGCCGGTTTCACAGCAGGACTACCCTGCTTCTGCCAATATCCAAGATGGTGCCCGTCTTGACATCGCCATGAATGGTTTTTGGGGTGGAAGAAGTGAAAGATGTTTTGTGGATGTGCGGGTGTTCAACCCTCTAGCTGCTTCTAATGCGTCCTCATCACTGGCCTCCTGTTATCGGAGGCACGAGAACATTAAGAAACGTGCGTATGCTCAGAGAATTCGTGAGGAGGAGCATGCCTCTTTTACCCCCCTGGTAATCTCTGCCTCTGGTGGTCTGGCTCATGAGGCTTCTGTTTTTTATCAACGCTTGGCTCGTCAACTTTCAAATAAGTGGGGCAATGATTACTCTGTTGTCGTGGGGTGGTTAAAGTGCTGTCTATATTTCTCTCTCTTGCGGTCCTCCATACAATGCATCTGCGGAGCCCGCTCATCCATCGGTCACTATGTTAAGACCCCCCCAATTGTGGAGCTGATTCGGGCAGAGTCTCAGTTTGCCGTGGACTAAGAAAGTCCCGGTTTGTCCAGCACAGGCCATTTATGTGCTGGGGGTGGTAGGCAAGGGCAGTCCATCAAGCCCGGGGGAAAAAAATGGGCTGTTCTACACTGTTATTGTAGCACATCACAAACGGCGAAGGTTCAAGAACGATTTTATAGCAGGATGAATGGCGCAACTTTATTCCATCACACCAACCATTACAGGGTCCATATCCTAGTACTGACTTTCTTTTCATGGTGTGTACAGTATGTTTCTGCGTATTTAGAGTTTGATTGTGAATCAGCTAAAGGTGGAAGCAAAAGGAGAGCTCGGAAACTTGGACCGAAAAACACTGCACTCACAAGTTCGGATCACTACGACGATACGCGTGCACATTCACATACCTTCGATCTTCTACAATAAAACTTTATAACCGATTCTGACAATTGCTTTGGCAACAAATCTGATTGGAAAATCGAAGAAGTTTCAAGAATGCATTGAGCGGAATTACGTAGTATAATACGTCACCAATACACGTTTCTATTAAATTCGCAACCTCTTTACTATATTAAATAAATCGAATCAACTTGTGCAACACTTCGTTTTGCTCCACCTCGCATTTATAGTGTTCCTGCTAGCTGTAATACTGAACTCGTCGCTTTGTTCGCTTTTGCCTTCGAGACGTACTACCCATTGTAGAAGTATTATTTAAATAAGCCGCGGTAACTAACTGTGTTTCTTAGCGCACAAGACAACCGCTTTTTCGTTCACTTACCTTTCAAACCGAGTTGTTGAGTTACGCGCGAAGAATCGGTTTCCAATCATTATTATATGGAGGGCGTGCGCTTTACCTGAGACACTTTAGCCGCTTGACCGCCACCTTAATAACTTGACAAGCGACCGCGAGTGTAAACGTGCATAATAACGGTGTGGTGTGTATGCAAATAGCTCGAAATAGCTATTCGTCCATCAACTGTTAATTAGCTACATCTTTCAAGCTTTGTAATGTATAATTAGCTAATTATACTTAGCTAATTGTTCAACATTACAAAGCTTTTTGCTTGAAAGAACAGAAAGATTACAACTAATACCAGATACTGTTATGAACTCTTGCTATAATCTATAGTATCTGGTATTAGTGGTAATTTGTTCCACAATTTAATTGCATCGGGGTAAAAGGAATATTTAAACGATCGAGTTAGCTAACTCTTGCAACGAGCTACAGATTCGGCGTTTTCTTGGTTCCTGCAAAATACACACTTTGTCTGTCGCGCGCCCGAACTGGCTGCCGAACGACACATTACTTGCCACGCACCAATCATTTGAAAATCGGTGCATACATGAATTTGTTATCTTAGAACGGTCCTTCATTGGTTTAGAAGGATCAGGTGTAAAACCGCAATGTTCTAAGACGAAATCCAAGTGAAAGTCAATTTTTTCATTGGGAACTCTAGCTATATAGCAACAATTTTGTCTCAGTGGGATACTAGCTACAGCGAAGATTCCAAAAATCGTGGGAGATCGATGTGTAAAAGTTGATATTTCGGATTGCTGACCCTATATCTAGCTATATAGCCTTGAACAAAAGGTTAGATAGCTAATTAGCCTAATTTTGTGGTGAGACAGAAAAATAACATGCAATAATTCTGTTTAAAATACTTACAATGAATAATCCAGAGAATATCTTTAAATGGTTCTGAACTGGTAGCCACTAAAAATCCCAACAAACCACTTCAGTGATATATAGCTAGTTATTTTCATGTGATCATGACATTGGAAGATGCAAGCCTTTATATACAGCTGTAGCCAGCTACAGTATGTTAGCATTTGGATGGCTTATTGGTTGTAATATTTGCAGTTTAATGACTTGCGTCTCTGTATAGAGATTACTACAGTTAAATAAACAAGCAATCACTAAGCAAGCAAAACAAAAGAATAACATTTGTAACTACATGTATAACATTTGTAAAAGCCTACATCTGACTTAACTATTCTAGTTTTTCTTGTCTGTTTTGCTATTTTGCTATTTTGTTTTGTAAAGTTATCGTTTTATTCTTCATGTAATGCCATCTCCCATTTAATGTTACTGTTGTATAGCTACTTAATGTGTGGAGAGTACATTTACTTTTATGACATTGTGCCTCTTCTGGTTTTTTTGTTTTATTTTGTAAAGTTATTACGTTGTTTTTGTAAAGCCATCTCCATTATTTAATATTACTATTGTATGCTATGTGTGGGGAGTATGTTTACAGGCTTGTCCTTTTGTACAACTGTGTCATTTTATAGTAATACTAATATCCGCAAGGTCACAAATATGTACTAGTTTACCTGCCCAAAATAGATGATTTACTAGAGAATTTGGAGATCTGGCTGGAGGTTTAATGTAGGAAACATGGACATGTGTGTGAAGTGAAGTTCCTCTGGAATGGAAATTTAAAATTATTTGCCAATGAAGTGATCATAATGGTCAGGGTAGTCATATTCATAGTCTTGAAGAATTACACATAACTATATTCAAATATTTTGTGGACCTATTTATAATAACTCTATAATCCCCATTACATTTCTTTGATTAATAACAAACTAAGAACTGTTACCCAAGCAAAATACCTCAATGTCCTATTAGATTAAAATCTAAACTTCATAAAAACTATTACATGTAATTATATTCAAATGTCTGGTAGACCTAATTTTAAACTTTGAACTGTTATTATGGCTGTACGCAAGCATGAATGTTATTATCACTACTAACAATTATTTGCCAACTCTCTATCACTCAGTGTGATGTCACTCAGTATGACAAATTGACCAGTTTTATAGTAATAATTGGAGTGAATAAGTGCTTTTAATAAACTGTAACCAACAATTACGCAAAATTGGTAGAGTCAGTAATACAGATATCATGGATTTCATTACTACAGAATATTACAAGAGTGCTTAGCTATAAGCAGAGACAGTTAACATAGTACCATTATTACTTGACTTGACTGATTGTGTAACATCTTCTTGCAAGTCGTTTGCTGATGACTGCTTATTATATAGACCAATTCAATCTACAGATAACCACTGTATTTGCAGGAGGATTCATCACAGATAGAAGAATGACCTGATAATGGGTGATGATATTCAATGCTTATAAATGTGCAGTAGCTATTACAGATAATCTTATAACAATGAACTAAGAACCATTACTCAAGCAAAATACCTCAATGTGCTATTAGATTGAAATATAAACTTTAATAAAAATTATTACACACAACTGTATTCAAATGTTTTGTAGAACTATTAAAAATGAAACTATAATCCCCGTGACATTTCTTTGGTTTGCTGTTTTGTATACTACATTGCATGCAAAACTAGTCTCGTGTGGCCAGACCGCTTTTTCTCCGCACGGCGCTTATCGACTGTAAATTATAAGCAGAGCAGGCACTTATAATTTCCAATCGATAAGCACCGTGCGGAGAAAAAGTGGTCTGGCCATGCGAGACTAATGCAACATATTTGAATATAATTATTTGTCATAATTTTTAAAGTTTAGATTTCAGTCTAATAGCACATTGAGGTATTTTGCTTGAGTAACAGTTCTTAGTTCATTGTTGTAAGATTATCTGTAATTTATAAGCATTGAATATCATCATCCATTATCAGGTCATTCTTCTATCTGTGATGAATCCTCCTGCAAAATACAGTGGTTATATGTAGATTGGATTGGTCTATATGATATGCTGTCATCAGCAAACAACTGGCAAGAAGATGCCATGAAATCGATCAGTCAAGTCATAATGGTACTCTGCTAACTGTCTCTGCTTATAAGCACTCTTGTAATATTCTGTATAGTAATGAAATCCATGATGTCTGCATTTACTGACTCTGATATCACTAATTTCGCAAAATTGTTGGTTACAGTATATATGTGGGCCTGTATTAAAAACACTCATTCACAGTAATTGTCATTAAGCTTGAATGTCAATTTGTCACAATGAGTGACATCACACTGATCAGAGTGCAGGCAAATAGTTTTGTGTACTGATAGTAACATTCATACTTGTGCATAGCCATAATAACAGTTAAAAGTTTAAATATGAAAGTACTTGCAATTACCCGTGTCCTTCCAAGCCAATTACCCAATGGTGACACAAAGACTAACAGCTACATAGAACTAATAAAATAATGAGCTGTGGTTGCACCTAGTACATAAATTCATAGAGTGTGTAAATAAGTTTGGTTTCACCAAGTATGTTTAATTTAGCTGCATAAATGAAGAGGTTTTGCTCACCTAAGCATATCATCAAGAGTTAATCATAAGAGAGGAGAGTGTCTAACGCCGTAATAGATGATTGCGCAGAAGTTAAACGGCTTCTTTTCCGCGTAACGTACAGACTTTTTTTTTTTATATTCCCGCCCTAATGGCACTCCCATCCTCCCCGATCTCTAGCTAGAAGTTAAACCTAATTTAATTTATAAATGACAAAAAAGCAAAAAAAAGAAAAAGCAGCTAAACCTACAGAGCCTACACAGACCTACAAAAACACCGCGCATGGACCGCCAGCATACACACAGCAAAACCCCCGGACAGGGGCCTTAAGAAGAAAGCCCTGCAGACTACTGACCAAACTGCAGGGAGTGGGAGCATGAAACAGAGTTCAACTCCCACAAAGGACTGCCAGGCAACAGGCTAAATAACGTACAGACTGGCTAGTATATTTTCGCATTTAACCACAAAGGCTATCCCAGACACAAGGGCGTGCGTTCAACTCGATGTTCAAGTTCACCACGAAGAGCATCGCTCTGTTGCGTAAAGAAGTGTGGCTGTTAACCTCGAAGACAACTCTGGGGGAGAGCGTCTGAGAAACCAATAAACACGAACCAAAGGCGGAGTATCGCTTCGAATTTTCACTGCGTCGCCACGTTGTTCTATACCTTTGAGCATTCTTGAATTGAAGGAGCACTGTTCCCTGTACATACAGCTCAGTCTTTAGTTCAGTCTTCGAATATTCTCGAGGATTCATCACGGTTCGGCTAAACTAATTTCGGTAAGGAAACGAACAAATACTAGAACCCTATACGTTACACGGAAAGGAAGCCATTTAACTTCCGCGCAATCATCTATTACAGGCTTATACAGCGTTAGACACTCTCCTCTCTTATTATTAACTCTTGATATCATGGTAGATTACCAATTGCGAATCTTGAACACTTTTAAGCAAGCAATTTTGGCACACTTCATAAAGTTGTATAATCAGATCAGTAACACAGTGAACAGGACACTTTCAGTGTTCCTGCACTGTAAATTCAGAAGTGTGATGTTCATACTGATGGTATGACTCCTGCGGTCGCTTAGTGTGATGCTCATACTTCAGAAGTATGATGACCACACTAAGTGACCGCAGGAGTCATACCATCAGTATGAACTTCACACTTCTGAATTTACAGTGTGAGCCTCTGAGATTAATTAAAACAACTTGCACGGACACGTTTACATATAGACACTGTAAATGTGACAGAGTTGAGCATTTTGGTAAGCACATAAATTAGAAAATCCAATGAAGAAACATCACAGAGTACAGATCTAGTGGATTAGCATTCACAGAATGTAGTCAACTAAAAGTATTTTAATGTAGGTCTTAATTACAGCCAGTGTGTTGCTGCTGATTTAAATATTAATTTGTTGGCAAACACAATAATATCGACATGGTCACATCAATCTACATCACTACAGTGATGATCTGTGGAGGCACAGCCTCCCTCCCAAAAGCAACTCCCAAAACAATATGTGACCGGGCCTGCGAAAATAGGGCATGCATAAAAATTGCCTACTTTTTCAAACTTTGATGTGTCATAACTTTATTCCATTGTTGCTTCATGGCCATGACATTTTCAGCACTTAAAAATTAGGTTGGCTTAAAAACACAAGTAACAGAATGGAAATATTTTATCCCAGTAGCTACTGCGATATGAGATTGTTATGTGACGGGGTGTAGTTTGTGTCCACATGCCCTATTTCCACAGGCCTGGTCAAATAACATGGCTAAAAAGATCGAAATACTTTAATAGAGCAGTCAGTGAAATACTCTAATAGAACAGTCACTAAATGTAACACTATTCTACATTTGTTATGCAGCACTATTCCATGGGTACACTTAGCTTGTTAGGAATTTCAGAACCTCACTAGTTACCTTCACTAGTTTGTTTTTATTGTGTTTAGTACTCGGACTACTGGCATTTGACAATCTGCAAAATTAAATCTACTGCAGCTTGCACCCCCAGACCCTACAGACCGTATCTGGAAACCCCTTTAAAAAATCCTAGGTGCGCCCCTGATACCCTACTTGAACTGTGAAATACCAGCATTAGAAATCAACTTTGCAAAATTCCCAGCTCTTTACTCCAATTCCCAGTAGTATTCATTTATTAGGCCAGGAAAACTTGATTACTTCTTTCTCATCCACAAAAATTCGAATTTCCTTGCGAGTGGGAGGTCATTTTTCATTTTTTTATTGTTAAAGAAACTACCCCAAATCAAGCTGTCTGTTGATATCTGATCCAAAACAGCCAGGCTGTAAAAAAAAGGAATGCAGCCCTCAAAAAGGCTATGGTGAAAAAAGATGTGAAATGCTGTGATGGTAGAAATTTTAACAACGACAAAAGTTTGGTGCCACTTGGTCTTGGCAGTCTGGCTTATCTCTCAAAAGGATGATTTGTTTTTGTAACTGAACTCTCTACAGGTTACTGGTTTCTAGCTGATCTCTCTATAGGGTGACTTGTTTGTAGCTGAACAAACTGCAGAGTGATTTGTTCGTAGCTGAACTTTCTACAGGGTAATCCTTCTAACTGATCTCTCTACAGGATGACTTATTTGTAGCTGAACTATCTGCAGGTGATTTGTTTGTACCTGAACTTTGATCTTTCTAGCTGATCTCTCTACAGGATGACTTGTTTTTAGCTGAACTCTCTACAGGGTGATTTGTTTGTAGCTGAATTCTCTACATGATGGTAGCTTTGTAGCTGAACTCTCTACAGGGTGATGATTTCATAGCTGAACTCTCTACAGGGTGATTTGTTTCCAACTGAACTCTCTACATGATGATTTCTTTGTAGCTGAACACTCTACAAGGTAACTTCCTCTAGCTGATCTCTCTACAGGGTGATTTGTTTGCAGCTGAACTCTCTACATGATGGCTTCTTTGTAGCTGAACTCTCTACATGGTAACTTCTTCTAGCCGATCTCCCTACAGGGTGATCTTTTCATAGCTGAATTCTCTACAGGGTGATTTGTTTGCAGCTGATCTCTCTACATGATGGTTTCTTTGTAGCTGAACACTCTACAAGGTAACTTCTTCTAGCTGATCTCTCTAAAGGGTGATTTGTTTGCAGCTGAACTCTCTACATGGTGGTTTTTTTGTAGCTAAACTCTCTGCAAGGTGATCCTTCTAGCTGATCTCTCTACAGGATGACTTGTTTCTAGCTGAAGTGATCTGTATGTAGCTGAACTTTCTATGGGGTGATTTGTTTGCAGCTAAACTCTCTACATGATGGTTTCTTTGTAGCTAAACTCTCTACAAGTTGACTTCTTCTAGCTAATCTCTCTACAGGATTACTTGTTTCTAGCTGATCTCTGGATGATTTGTTTCTAGTCGATCTCTCTATAGGGTTACAGGGGCGGATCCAGAGTTTGGAAAGAGGGGGGGGGGGGGCACCTTGCTGAAAAAAGGTGAAGAGCAAAAAAAATAAATAAAAAAGTCACAACAATAATAGCTAGTTATCCTTTACCAAATATATTTTATCACGTATGTTATGTAAAATAAAATCCTTATTTATAGCTTCATAGGTAAGCTACACTGCCTCATGAACATTGTGACTGCTTTATTAGAGTAATTTACTGCTCTAGCTCTATTAGAGTATCTCGATCTTGTATGCAATTTCTTGGGGGGGGAGATTTGCCACAAATGCCCCATCCTGGATCTGCCATTGGGTTATCTGTTTGTAATTGAACTCTCTACAGGGTGATTTATTTGTAGCTGAACTCTACAAAATGATTTTAACTGTGATTTATTCCATTGAACATAAAATAGCTAGTTTTGCTACTTTATAAATGCATATTGTATAATTATGTAGGCAATTCTCTCATCTTTGAGTTGATCAATGCACATTCACAATTTCATAGCTATTTCATGTTATAGTGAACCATTATCTACTGTATTGTACCGCACACATTTCGTATTTTACTGTAATTCCCCTTCCATTGTCCATTCCAAAAAAAAACAAAAAAATCAAGGTTGTACCTTGATAGATTACTAAATTTTGTGAGAACATTTAGTTGGTTTTGTAGCAGTTTTCAATTGGGCAGTAAAGCTTCTCCTGTCCCAAGGATAAACAAAGTTAATTTGTGACTGAATTTTGGAAAATCACCCATATGGGCGCACATGAAATAATTAGAATTTTCATGTTTAGTGGGTTGCTTATATAGAAGCAGGACACAGTTTTAAAAATATTTCAATAATTTTCTTGTAATTTAAGGTATTGAGAATGGCTTACAACCATTAACAAGTAGATTTGCACTATAAAGTTTATTTGATTATTAAATATTTTAGGTGTCAAATGCTCCCATATGGGTGATTTTCCAAAATTCGGTCACATTTATTGTTTCTCATCACCGCCCACATCACCTTCCACCTTCACATTCATTACTTCTATAAGTGATCACATGTGGTAGTGTTTTGATATTTAGACTCATGTAAATTCCAAGCCTGGCCAGCATAGGAGAAAAAAACTTTTTACTACTTATTTGACAGGCCCTAATGGCACTCCCTTCCATCCTTATGTCTCTGTATATGCAGTAGAAGACAAATTATGTATGGGAGAAATAAGAATTTATGTATCAAAAACACCTAAACTATTTATTGTGCTGAAGTTATTGTAGTCAGTACATGACTTGACAGGAGATAGGGTTGAGTATGCTTCAAAAAGGTATGCAATCAATTAGCTAAATCAGTTAAATCAAAGAGGCAGCAACACAAGTTTCTGCCAGACCTAGTCTAGCATAGCCAGACCACTTCAATTGTCTTCTTTTGTATATTCAGTAGGGAAATCTTGGCCTACACAGCATAGCTGCTTTGATATGTGCATGGTGGCTTCCACTATTTGTAAAACCATTGCAAAGCCATTGTGTGCAGTTCTTGCCAATCAATGAGCCTTTCACAACAATGTATCTGAAGCCACGCATTCACATTCTAATGGTAACTAGATTCTCCTTTTCCATAGTATCTGTACTTCCGGAGGTATATACATCAGTGTCTGAACATTGCCACGTGACTAGAACATTTAATTTACACCTTTTCTATGATTTGGCTAACTTTACAAAACTAATACTTGCTATCAATCCTGTGAAGTGTCACTATAATTATTATCATCACACATTATATGATATGTTTTGATTTACACACATACACACACAATAAAATGTTTGAAATGTGTTACTCCTATTATTGTTATTAACATGCTTGCGTTTATACGGTCACATCAATCCTTGATGTCGTTCATCACTTCCATTAAAGATTCTTGGTAGTAGGCACAATCCTCACGATGGATTCTACTATGGATTATAACACAATGAATCTAATACCACATCTAATCTGGTTACTTGTGTCTGCACAGATACCAGAACACCTTAGTTAGCAATACATATATCCAACCCTCTAATGTAAACATATTAGTACATGTATGCTTGTCTATATAGTTTTTTATAACCATACAGATGAATATGATATCCTGTTAGGAGAAGGAGTTTTAAAGTAAAGCAGAAGTTTTAAAGTAAAAGCAGGAATTTTAAAGTAAAAGCAGGAGTTTTAAAGTAAAAGGCACAGGGGAAAAGGTGATTATGTAATATCACTGAGTATCTATACAACCAGACAAATAAATAAATGATGGATTAAGTATCTGTTAATATATAGCTGAAGTGGTAGCATGTGATAAAATTTTGGAGGATCACCCTTATTGTTGCACCTGAAATAATTAGAAATTTTGAAACTAGCATGAGGTTGTTAATACTTATTAGAAAACACTTTTCAGAAGTTTTTCTTGTAATTCAAGTTATCTATGGTTTATTCTACCGTTAAACGGGTAGGAATTAACTTATAATTTTGTGTTTCAGAACTAAATACTTTATGTGTCGAATGCACCTATTAGGGTGATTTTCCAAAATTCGGTCACATATAACTTGTGGAATGTTATTCTTACATTTTTAAGAATGCTTATCTCTCTTCAACTTTTACTACAAATAATTGTACATCAGCTTTAACTATATGTACAGACAGTACTGTACTTAATATAAATGCAAGTATAAGAAATAAATAGGAATTGTAAACTAGAGTAGTAGTACTGCTGCAACACAAAGTACTGAAACAAGCTGGATCAGAGTAGTGCGTAATGTCCAGATACTGTGAAACAATAAGAAGTGAATATCCTTTCTGTTGTTTTCTGGAGGTTCTACAATAAAAATGCACAGCACAGATATTCACTTCATATTGTTTTACAGTATCTGGACATTGCGTACTATATACTCTAATCCAGCCTTTTTATTGCAGCAGTACTACATTTTCTCTACTCTAGTTTAAAATTCCTATTTTTTTCTTGTACTTAATTGTGAACTTTTTTTGGGCAATTCATGACCACTATTACAATAGCTAGCTACCCTCATATGTAATACAATTCTAGATTTATGAGTGAGGTCATGATCTGCAGAAATCATGAATCTAATAACCCAATTTATTTAGTCCACCACTTAAGACTCTCTATAGCTAATTGAGATAATCATTACAACATGATGGTCTATTAAAGTACACTATGAAACAAATTGTTTTCTCAGCCCTGGCAGTAAATGAAATGCTATTTTCAAGGGGTTTTATTAAAGTTTAACATATCCAATGCGCACAGTTCCATATACTAGGATCATCCTGATGTGTATTGTTTCTTTATCAACAATGTACAGTATAGCAAAAGTTATTGAATGTTGAAATTTTAATTGGCTGCAGATGGACATACAATGACTAGAATATCAGTGTATAACGCTTTACTGAGAAATAAGGTGGTCATGGCCATTCTGTTTCATTTTCAGATATTCTACTACTATTGTGTTACGAAGTGTCTCTGCAATCAATCCAGTTGATGCAAAAATTACAGATGATTTTTGTGAACTGCAGCTACATATCTGCTAATCAACAAATGAAGAAAGTAATGGGACATAAAGAAGTAAGTCCATGCTGCGTACACTGTAGCTGCTTCAGTTATTGAAAAGGCACATCTCAACCAAAGCAACATTACGCAATGGAGAAATCAAGCTCATAGCCTTAACCATAGTCGAGTTATGCTTTTTTGGAATCGTTAGTTAGTTAGTTAGTTATTTAGTTAGTTAGTTAGTTATTTAGTTAGTCAGCATAAAATTCTGATAAATAGAATTTTATAGAAACTTCCCATAAATGACGAAAATTTAGCGAGACTTATGTTTGGCTAATTAGCATGCAAAGCAGGTTGGCGGACAAAAGTTTGGCGAATTCACCATGCAACTAATATGGAACTATGTGCTCAATAGCTGATCAGCAAATAAAGTTTGGCGAATTTCCTCGATTCACCAAGTTTGCCAAACCTTAGTCACTCCAACTTTCTTCGTTTACGGTATTGAAAGGATTTAGGATTGTTTTGAAGACATTCAAGGTCTTCGTCATGCCTAATAAATACTGTCAACGTGTTATAAAGGAAAGGTGAGGCTGGTTTTTAGGTGATATTGTTGAGCAAGAGAGCCCAAACCTACATTATCATTACTACTGTATAAACTACTACTGTACTGTATGATATTATGAGGAAAATATAACTTGAATGCAAACACCACGTGTAAAGTATATGACACATCAACCTGTTTTAGAGAATAAAGGCCGGACCTCATCAACACCAATCCAGCAGTTTTCTATCGCAAGTAGAGGTGTTAATTTGATCAAAGACAAACTTTGTACATGATGTTTGTACAGTTAAACACTCTCCCCCATATCAATGTTATCAACTCTCTTACTTGGACACATAAATATAAAGTGGAAAAAAACTTAATCACTTGCTTAAGTATGGTGTTTGTAAAGTATATAACTCAAATAAATAAACAAATGGAAAAAATTGATGCATTTATTTTGCTTTTACAGTGTTACAGCTATGAACCAGTATATTATTTATTTTTATTTATTTATTTAGCTTTACAGCATGCGTGCAAGTAAAATCAAAATTGCATGCTGAAGGTATGCCAGCAACAGGTGCTGACATTATGTCATTCAAATACATATTGAAACTGTATCAAATTATTATAGTGTTGAACTATATAGCCTTTTGTAACTTTGATTTATATCTAATGGCTATTATTAGACATATACTAACCTGTTCAGATTTATGGCTTTCCTTGGTGCAACACTGTCATCCATAAGCAAATAATTACTATGAGCAATAGGTTTATGGCATACACGGGCACTTATTTTCTTGATAACCTTTCTGTGAATGAAGAGTTCCATCACAACAAACACTATTAAAGGCAGTGTTATTGAAATGAACGCAAGTGATAAAAATAAATTTTCATCATAAATATCAACAAGTGGTGCCATTGATACCAAGATCATTATTTGTAAAAGAAACCCATCAAAGATGTTGAGAGTGTTACTTGCATATGGTCTTACATTCAGTTGTATCAGGGCCAATGTTGTACACAAAGCAACCAGCAAAAATTGGGCAGTGATATTCAATGTAGGATTTGCAATGATCATTACTAAAATAATAAGTCGACAAATCATGTAATAAGCTGCAAAGCAACGATGCTTGTCTTTGTAGTATCCTTGAAACTGATCCAGTAATGGTTTCATCCTGGTAAAGTTGATCTTGTGGTTTAGGAATGGCTCTAATAGTAGTAGAAGTGGTAGACCAATCACAATCACTAGTGTACATAACACTGCTACAATAAAATATGGTAGATGACGACCATGACAGTACTCTATGTCAGGAGATAGGTAAGTGTAAACCTTATCCACATTATCAAATGTCAGTGATCTCAACAGCAGTAATGAAGTTGTGGCGACAGAAGTATATGACAAGAGCAATAGGTAACATATAACACGGATGATTCCTCTACTAACAAATGCCGAAAACCTGTATGATATTCTTGCTAATTTACACAATAATGCAACAATGATAGTGACAGCTAGTGGATGTACATAATGAATGAACTGTTGGTCAATTCCACTCATGTTCTCCACTAAACAAAAATGTCCTAGAAATTGTGGAGTTATTTTTGCTATGCTGGTGATAATACTTACAGTTGTAAACAGTCCTTGAAATAGATACAAGTTTTGACCTAGTAAAATATCCAGCATACTGTAATAGTATGTAATAGCATACAAATAACCAATCCCAACATGATAGTATGTCATAATAAACACTAGTATAACTATGACTATCCAGTATATCATTGATAATGTGACTACCATTACTGTCTGTCCTGTTGTACATTTGTCAATACTTACACATTCTACAGAATCAAATGAGAGAGTATAATCTTCTTCACAACTACCACAAGCAGTACCTGATCTGTGTGAACTACACTGATTATGTCTTTCAGGAGAGAGCTGGTAATATACATCAGTCGCCTCACAACAATCAAAACTGCAGTAATTTTTAGGACAAACTGACACTGTTGCTTTACCAATACCTGGACTTTGACCAAACCAGTAACCTCTTTTGATAATTGATGTATGATCATCAAGACATATTACAATATTAGTCTCACTGTAACACTCACACCTTTGTGTTGTATTGCTATAATGGAAACCAGGATGACAAGGTGATAGTTTGGTTATTAGTTGTATTGAAATTCTTTTAAAGTCAGACTGACTATCAATTTGTGATGTTATTGTCATTGAAACATTTATTGGATTACCCACTTCACTCCCTGTTATTCTAATACCTCGAAACTTGTCACATGATATCAAAATAACATCGGGACCATCAATATAATACGTCTCATTGTTACTGTTTACTGTGAACTGTGTTGCACTAGCAGTGTTGTTGAAGTGGTCCAATACACAAGCATCAATTATTATTTCTTGTCCAAGCATTATACCTTCAACTAGATATGTACTATTGATACAATTCATATCAGAATCATTGCCATGGTGAACACATTTAGCTATGTTATTTAACACCAGTTTACTAGGTTGAGTACGGATGTAATCAGTAAAATTGCTATCAAAGAAATCATCATATGAACCATCGACAATAATGTGATTACGACATTCGTTGTCACATTTAGTTGGTATATCCATATAAATGTTAGGACCAGAAGATGCAGTGTTGCTTTGAAAATGGGTATGATTGAATGTAGCATTAACTATAATTTTGCTGTTAATATTTCCTACAAGATTACCATAAACAGCTCCACCATATTGATCGACATAATTAAGCAAGTATGTGACATTAGAATAATCATCAAATGACAATGTGAAGTTATTGTCCAGATACATGGCTCCACCACTTGTTGCTGTGTTCTTCTGAAATGTTATTTGTGAGTATCCAGAAAAAATTGCAGTAGTGTTTTCAAATAGGTAAATAGCCCCGCCAAAATAGCTGCAACTATTCTTAAAAAATGTTAAATTGGAAGCATCGCCAGTATAGATTAAACCATCACCAAGAGATCCTATAGCTCCACCACTAAGGCTGGCTTCATTGCTTACAAATACAACTTGAGAGTTTCCCATAAAGAAGATGAAAGATTGGCTGGTCAAATAAACTGCTCCCCCTTGCTCTTTAGCTTTGTTATTGTTAAACATTACGTTAGAGTCTCCTTCAAAAATTATAACAGTACCGCTAAATGAATATATGGCTCCACCACACTGCATTGCTTTGTTGCTTTGTAGTGTAACAGATGAATTACCACAGAATCTAATGCCGGAATCTTTCATGGATGCTTTGGAATTTTGTCTTGCTATTTTGTAATTCAATGAGGTTCCTGTAAATGAAACAATAGAGCTACTAACAAAAGCTATTGCTCCTCCATCTAGTTTAGCTTGATTACCACTAAAATTCACCTGTGAATTCACATTAAATACTATATAGCATTCCTTTCTAGCATAAATAGCTCCACCAGTTTCTGCACTGTTATTAGTAAATGTTACTGATGTGTTTCCATCAAATGAGACACCAACGTCATCTTCTAAATACAAAGCTCCCCCTTCTGTGCCAATGTTATGATTAAAATTCACAGTTGAGTCTTCATAAAATGAAATGGAAGATTTTCTCAAAGAACATACAACTCCTCCACGCGTTGCTGTATTACTACTAAAGAGTGTTGTAGAATTCCCTGAAAATTTGATACTAGAAGCATATACAGATTGTGATGTGTTTTCATTTAATATGATATTGGGCTCAGAAGTGTATAATGCTCCTCCTCCTTCAACCGCACTATTGAAAGCAAAATTTATAATTGAATCTCCACTTGATGTGACAGAAGAGTTAGTACTAATATACACTGCAGCTCCATGTGTAGCAGTATTTCTACTAAATTGCACTTCTGTATTTTCATCAAATATAATTTCAGAATGATCAATTCCACAAACAGCTCCCCCATCAGTTGCAAAATTTGTAACAAATTTTACTGAAGTGCCACCACTAAATTTAATAACAGTAGAACATCCGTAGTAAGCTCCTCCCTTAGTGGCACTATTGTTAATGAACATTCCTGAAACATTTCCATTAAATAAGATGTTGGAACCCTCTCCATAAAAGGCTCCACCCCTGTTTGCTTTACAATTATCATGAAACATCACTGACACATCTCCATCAAATGTAATATTAGAATTAACTGCATACATTGCACTTCCATCATTGTTTGCACAATTGTTAACAAATGTCACTGACATGTTCCCATCAAAAATATTTGAATTTTTTCCATGAATTCCTCCTCCACTGTCACCTGCATTGTTCCTAACAAACTCTACTAACTTCTTTCCATTAAACGCAATATCAGTATGCACACCATAAATAGCTCCTCCATTCATACCAGCATTATTATTATCAAATGTTGCTGACATTAATTTCCCATCAAATTTAACATTAGATCCAGAATGTACTCCTATAGCTCCTCCATATTGATCTGCATGGTTCCCATGAAATATTATTGACATGTTTCCATCAAATACAATAGTAGAATCATCTCCATGTACAGCTCCTCCATTCACAGATGCGTAATTATTCAGAAATGTTACTGACATATTTTTTCCACTAAATGAAGTATTAGCCCTTGTTCCATAAATTGCACCTCCAAAATCTGCTTGGTTATTATCAAACTGTACCGATGTGTTCCCATTAAACACAATAACAGACCTGTCTATGCTAATAGCTCCACCCTTCCCCTCACTAATGGGTCTCTGATCACACTGATCGGTGTAAGCGTTATTGTTAACAAATGTTATAGATGCATTTCCATCAGATATAATTGTAGACATACTAAATCCATAAATAGCTCCTCCTACAGCTGCCTCATTGAGACAAAACGTTATTGATGAGTTACCACTGAATATAATGTTGGATCGCATCACTCTGATAGCTCCCCCTTTCCCTCCATAGGCCCTGTTGCCTAGGAAATTTACTGATGCATTTCCATTAAATGTAATTATAGCTGAATCATCTCCATATATTGCTCCACTATCATCTGCTATGTTGATAAGATATTTTACTGACGTGCTGCCACTAAATGAAATATTGGAACCTGATACACTAATCGCTCCTCCTGTCCCTCTTGCCATTGCTGTTGTTGTGGTGACTCTATTGTCAAGGAAAGTCATTGATACATTTTCATCAAATGTAATAACAGAGTCATCTCCATAAATTGCTCCTCCACGATAAGATGCTATGTTCTTTTCAAATTTTATTGATGTATTACCATTGACTGTAATGCTGGAGTAATGTGATACACTGATAGCTCCCCCTCTTGTGGCCCTATTGTTATGAAAAGTTATTGATACAGTTCCATCAGATGTAATAACAGACGAATCACCATAAATTGCTCCTCCACTATAAGATGCTGTGTTGGCATCATATTTCATTGATGTGCTACCATTAAATGAAATCTTGGAGTGTATAACACTGATAGCTCCCCCTCTCCCTTCTGTATAGGTTACTGTTGAGGTGACCCTATTGTTAAGGAAAGATATTGATGCATTGTTATCAGATGTAATAGTAGACGAAACACCATAAATTGCTCCTCCATCATCAGATGCTTTGTTGTTATCAAATTTTATCGATGTGCTACCATTAAATGAAATGCTGGAGTACATCACACTGATAGCTCCCCCTGTCCCCTTTGTACGGTCTTCTACTGGGGTGGCCATATTGCTAGCAAATATTATTGATGCCTTTCCATCAAATGTAATAGTAGCAGAACCAGAAATAGCTCCTCCACTATTGTCTGCTCTATTGCTGGCGAATGTTACTGATGAATTTCCATCAAATGCAATGACACAGTCACTATTCTGTGGTGAATGAATAGCACCTCCTACCTGTGCACTGTTGTTGACAAATTGCACTGATACAGTATCGTCAAAATTAACATATGAATTATCTCCACACTGTAGTGCTCCTCCCCCATCATTAGCCGAATTGTTACTGAACATTAGTGTGGAGATATTGCTGAAAGAGATATTAGATTTACTTGACAAATATATCACACCACCTTCTTGTGTTGCATGATTGTTTGTAAATTCTGCTGTTGACTTTCCTATAAATGAAACATTAGATTCATTAAGGACCATACACCCACCATTAGTTTGAGCAGAATTTCTGTGGAAGGTCACATCAGATGTATCATGGAATACGATGTTAGAATGAATACTATAAATTCCTCCACCAGCAGTGGCTTCATTCTGTTCAAATAATAAATTATCATTGAGGTGAAGACTGGTAAATGAAATGTATATGGGTACTCCTTCGTTTTGTACAAATACAGAATTTTGTATGATCAGGTTACGGAAGGTTGGCATATCGTCAACATAAACCACACTTTGAGCTGGTCCATTCAAAGCAAAATTGCACTTGTCAATTACTGTCTTTGATTGAACATGATTTTCAGATTGAGAGATGTGTATAGCTGTACCGTGACCTTTATACTCATTGTTATGTGTAAACTGACAATTATTAATGTACACATTTCCTGACATGTTTGACATTACAACAGCTTGTCCTGTTGAATGGTGAAATGAACAACTCTGAATCACAACATTGGATGAATGGGTAAAACCAATTGCAGGGTTAGTTGAAGAACCACACCTCTCCCAGCTGATACCTTCAAAGGTGACATTTTTACATGATATAAACTTCACTGATCCGGTATTCTTACAATCAATGGAGTCCCCAATAATTGTGATGTTCTCAAGATATTCTAGTACCACAATTGAAGACAAAACAGTTGTAGTTGATATATTAATAATACTATTATTACTAGCTCCATTAACAAGTGTATCAAAAGTTGAATGATAAGTTCTAGTCGGAGATTCTCCCTCTTGAATACTTGAATTATTAGTACCTACATCAGCATCAGAAATTCTTATTCCAATGTCTTGGAAGATGACTATCAGCAGAAATGCGCTGGTTATCATTTTAGTAACAACAGGTTCAAAACTAACTGAGCTACATATGATTGTGAAACACTTAAATAATGTAAGAAATCATATAAGTGATGGAACCACAAATATTTTGGTAAACCACCTTACTTTTGTTGTTAGTGTTTAGCTAGCAGAACAAAAGAAATAATGATACAGTTGTACAAATTGCTGTTTATGGATATGTGCACGACTACTAACAAATCAACAGACAGATGATGGCATAGCTACAGTAGCTTCGCACTGGATTGTGACATAGGTGCATGTGCATGTACATTGCTAGAGCTGTGGAACAAAACAGGATCCATAAACCTACTATAAAGCAATCAGCAAAATAAATCTCCTTCCTCACCATCTTTTAAACCACCCTACTAACAGTAACATTGGGTTGCTCTGCTACCACCATAAGTGGGTTGTTAATTATCATAATAATTTAAATAGTTTCAAGTCACTGCTAGTCCAGGACCTTCTGCATTCAATTATGATTATGTACAGTAGACCTAGTCTGGCATTCTTACAGGTTCTTAGAGAGATAGCACCTCTACAATACTATTACTAAGTGTATGGTGTGAGCACATATAGGTAATGTGCTGAATCATGTGACTGAACACCTGACTACCACACAGTCAGCTGATCATCCATATATGACTATTAGGAATTCATACAACACTCATCCCACTAACATGCACACACTGCAATAAATGAATAAAATTATAATAGTGTGCTGCAGGCTGAAAGGACTATACACCACGTGACTACAATATTGTACCAGGCAGTCAATAGGTCATCAGGTATTAGAGTTACTATAGCTACACTCACCATTCTCATTTACATGCACACACAAATGAATACAATTACTGTATTATACTGTATAGACCTAGTATTTATAAACTTGTGCCTGCTACAGTCATCCAATATCCATATATGGTTATTAGAAACACAATTAATCATGTGCACATGCACATTCAAACCCAAAGAAAGTAAAGCCCGAATAAAACAAACTGAAACTGGACATATTTTTCACATACAATAAGTTACTCTCAATACAATGAGGACTAGACAGCCACTGGACACAATTTACATGGCAAATACTTCTGTACATCTCAAAAGTTTAAACAACAATGATAATAGTCCCCAATTTACAAGAACATAAAAGAAACCATCCAGAATTTCTGGGATCCACCTTAACACATTCATATGATCACCATGAATAGATCCATTTGTTGATGAGAAGGTCATATTAATAAGGTTAACTATATGTAGCTATGTGACATGGTTAGGTCAGTTCCATTTGTCCATTTTCAATTTGAGGGATTAATTTTTGACTGGCTGTAAACTGTTATAACACAGTACTACTGCTGCTGACTGAAGCTGATCACAAGCTACTACAAAATCGTATTCATTCACCTGTCACCAGTTGAGCCCATCTTGATAATGTATCCTTGAATATACCATGGATTTGGTATGCTCCGTACAAAACTTCAAATGCCATGTGAGATCACTTTGATGATCAACCAACCGTCCACAAGAACATTCAAATGGTGTTCTTGAACCTTTGGGTTGACCAGAATAGAAATTAGAATGATAAAGCAAATCTACTTGATGATGAAATTATTGTTAAAAATCATGGCGATGTAGACATTCTAGGTATTCACCAAAGCTACCAGACAAGACAGGGTGATTGCCTGTTTGTCAAATTTGGCCATTAGCAGTGAGCAGAACACTAGAGATTTAGCTTCCAGCATGAAATGAACCATGCAGTGACAGGTGCTGGTCTTGTCTTTGCATCACCCAAGCCAACATGGGTAAAGTACTTGGTGCACCCTGCTGATATATGTCTGTATGATAGTATTCTATTAGAATATTTCAATCTTTCTCAAGCAACATGTTTATATATTCCTTTGTGTCCCTCATGTTAGCATTTTGCTCATTATTTTTGTCTACCTTACACTGTATATACCACAAAGTTGCTGGCAAATTTGACGCATCCCTAGCAGAAATAGGCCACTAGTAGAGCTGCAGGTGTGAATGATCTGCCTTGTTTCATTGCTTTGTACAAGGCTAACTGAGGAAGTCATGCCACAAGACACAGCCTTATAGTTTTTAAAATAATAATATTCATCAATGATATCATACAACAGGGGTGGATCCTTTGCTGAAAAGTTGAAGAGCAAAAAAAAAAAAAGGTCACAGCAATAGTGGTTGCCCTTTACTGAATGTATATAGTCCCTGTGCACCCCCTTCCCCCTCTAGATCCACCACTGGCCCACTGCACAAGATCTCCACTGCAACTGCAAATTATATCTTAATTTGTAGCTAATACTATTCATTATTCCTGACTCTGAGCATCTTCAACATGACTTATTTACTTATGGCAAAGTTTAGCCCAGCTAAGTGTGTAGCTACATCTTATAGACATCACATTATCAAGCATAACTACCGTATAGCTACATATAGTGGGAAAATTTCGAGAGATGAAACCGCTTTCACGAAACTGCAAAATACGATTTCCATGTTTTCTTTTTTAATTCACGAAAGTCTAGAAAGCAGCCCCCCCCCCCCCCCACACACACACTTTTATGGGACACTGTTTGCAAGCAAAGCTTTTATGGGACACCGTTTGTAAGCAAAAGTCGAAATACTCTAATAGAACAGTCAGGATCTGGATACTCTAATGAAGTAGTCACAGTATTCATAGAAGCAGTGTAGCAAGTTGGGCCCCTGTTTGGTGATTATTAGTTTCTCATCCAATTTTTCTAATTATTATGATGCGGGAGGGAAGGCATTACCATTAGGCCATTATACTATTTATACACTATTGTACTAGAGATTTCCAACTAAATTATATAATTAACATTCCATACATTCATTGGTATGACAAATATTGTGCATTTTGTCAGGGTCATTATAGTACAAACCCCACCTCAATCAGTGGTTCCTATCAAAAGATATAAGGAAAAGAAGTTGAAAGTGTGATGATTTTTGTGTACAGCATTTCAATGCTTTTATGTATATTGCATGGCACCAAACACAATATACAAAGTGTCATAAATCTAGATAGGAAACTAATAACGACATGAAATTTTCACCACTTATCTATTTTATGAAGAACAGCATATGAACTAAGTAAAACCTTTCAATAGTGACCACTTCTTTGTAGACTGACCACTCAGAATATTACAAGTGATTCACAAATAAAACTGTGTGTATTGGGTAATACTAAGTAGTGCTGAGCGATAGTAAAAATTTTACTATCATGATAGTTACTCATTAAATATCGCGATAGTGAATACTATCCCGATAGTTTATGAAACACTTTGCTCTTAACAAAGTCTTAGTTGTATAGCTACGATTTGCAGTCATATAGAAAGTTACTTTGCATGCACAGGACATTTGTTAATTAACTGTGTGGGCAGCCGATGAATATGGACTTTTGGTATAGCTTTTACAGGCCACTCCTTTGTAAGAAAGTTGGTAATACCAACTGTAAAACAGTATAGAAGGGTTGTTGATACCATAGATCTGAGCTTATCACAACTATCACGATAGTGATATCCCTATCGCGATAACGATAGTGATTTACTATCGCGATATATTGCACTATTGATACTATTGCTCAGCCCTAATACTAAGTATACAAAGGTACTTAATGCAATTTCAAGGATAACTAACTAGACAAATCAGTAATATTTTATAAATGGCAAGTACTGGCATCACAAGTCACAATTAACACATACTTCGGAAACATGACAATCAGATAACACACGTGCACTGTAAGAGCAACATTATTTTTAAAATAGATTTGTTTGGACACTGCTCAGCTTTATTTGTCACATTGTAAGCACTAAGGATGATAATTATTATATAGCACAATGACACCACTATACTACAAAGAGAAATTATAAATAGTTTCTGATCAAAATTACAATCACAGAAGCTGCTATAAAATGGATCAAAACAGCAGTAAATACACCAGAATATAACAACAGGTACGTGTGAAGCCATGTAAGGTTGGTATCACATGCCAGTCTCCACTTTTGAAAAGATTATGCTCAACCTTGAACCTTATTTTGCAATTCCGCGCAAGACAACAAACTGCTCACCTTCAAACTATACTTGCATCGATGCAGGGGGATGCCTTGAAGCCCAGGGTGATTGTAATGCTAAATTCTGAGCAGTGTTAGATGGCGATTTACCTTTAAAAGGGCCATATTTCCATCGTAATCCAACATCAATCGTCCTCCAATCAAAAAACACATGGAAAAATCGAAATCAGCATATACGGTTTGCCCAGAACCACTTTCTTCGTCCTCATCAGCAGCAGATTCACGCGGAAACACTCAGAAACTTCGGCTATCACAGGTGCCACGTTCTTCCAATTAGAATTACGTACGCAATTATTTGTATGGGCTCCCTATGGGGATTTTTATTTCTCAAATTTTGATTTGCTGTATTTCAATAAATACCGCATAGATTTTAATTCAGTAAAGTGCAATACAAAGTACGAAGCATTGGCTACTATTTACTGGAACGGCAGCTTGTGAAACGTTTATTGAAGGTGTATAATTTAAGTAGCAAAAATATGTGTGAAAAATTGGTAGGTTGGAAATAGTCTCGTCCTCGCAGACCCTTCTCTCCGGGGTGGCGCTTATCGATTAGAGATTATAAGCGCCCCCTTCGAGAGGGTCTGGTGAAATGCCCATACCTTTTTTCTCCAGAGAATCGCCAACTTTGGCGAGTGCTAATTGGTCCGTAATAGTTTCACAGGAGGCGTTGATAATGGAGTGGTATATCGTAGCCACAAAACTATCGTTTTTGGCGGGAGTTTTTTGTCGACCTCGTGTCAGGAGTACTGGGAGTATATACGAAGCAGAAGGACGAGATGGACACCTCTTGTATACTACAAGCCTTATCTGATGTGTCTTCTGAATTAAATATTCAGTTAAAGGATCAACAAGTAGAAGCGATTTTAAACATTAATAGATACATTACATTTACTCAGGGTCACACCAGATCCTCTACACATAATAAACTCAAACATCGTCTCCATATTACTAACTTAAATAGAAACTCTTATTTCCACCGTCTTCCTCGTTTGTGGAATGCTCTTCCTGTAATCAATACCAATTTATCAATTGCAACCATCAAGGCTAAACTAAAGAAATTTATGTGGAATCATTTTGTAACTCATTTTGACGATGACAATCACTGTACCTACCATTATCTATGTCCGTGCAGCAAATGTCACAATCTCTCGCCACCATCAAACTTTCAAACACTATAGCTAAGTTATAATTAGTTAAAGTAATTATAATGTATGTATAACTTGTGTTTTTAGGCTGCAAGCACCAGTTGCTTGCAGACCCTTGGCATACTTGCCATAAAGTAATAATAAATAAATAAATAAATAAATAAAGTTTTGTCAAGGCCATGATGTATTTGTGTCGTTGCCAACTGGCTTTGGCAAATCGATGATTTATGGCTTATTGCCACTACTGTTTGATAAGATGAGAGGTAAGTCGACCTGCTTTATGATTGCCATGTTTTTAAACTTCATAATCATGTTTTTAAACTTCATAATAACAGCTCAACCAGGAAGCATTGTTGTTTGTGTGAGCCCATTGATAGCAATCATGAAAGAACAAGCAGCAAGATTCAGTGCTTTAGGAATATCTGCTGAGTTTGTAGGCGAGGATCAAACTGATCCTAGAGTGAAGTCAAGGGTTTTGAGAGGAAACGTACAACTGTTATTTATAAGCCCTGAGAATTTGTTGTGCAATTGGGTATATCGGAACATGCTTCTAACAGATCAGTACAAGAAGTCACTCGTTTGCGTTGCTGTTGATGAGGCACACTGTGTCAAGACTTGGTAAACTAAAAGTACCATAGTGTTGCTAACTGTTATTTTTTTGTACAGGGGAGATAAATTCCGTACTGCATTTGCTCAAATAGGAGAAGTAAGATGTCTCATACCCAGCAGTGTCAATGTTATGGCACTCACAGCCACTTCTACCATTGAAACATTTCAAGTTGTTTTACAGCGACTGTCTCTGTTTAACCCAGTAACTGTTGCCGTGTCACCAAACAGAGGAAACATAAAGTTACTAGTGCAGCCGTCTAAATCATTAAAGGAGTTTGGCGCAACCATTGTCCAGGAGCTTAAAGCCAAGAGAAAAAGATACCCCAAAACTGTGATTTTCACCCACAGCTACCTAGATTGCACTAACCTGTTTTTGACTATGGCATGTTCCTTGCGGAAGGATATAACTTTTCCTGCAGGATATCCTAACCTGTTGAAGTATCGTTTGATAACCATGTATACACGTGCTACTACTGACGAGATGAAGAGCAAGATTATGGCCTCTTTTACACAAGAAAGCAGCACTCTTCGTATAGTCATTGCCACAACATCCTTTAGTATGGGTATAGACATTCCAGACATCCGTCAGATCATTCACTGGGGCCCTCCAACTGATATAGAACAATACGTTCAAGAAATTGGACGTGCAGGCCGAAATGGAAAGGAATCTTTGGCTATACTTATGTTTGAAAAAGCCAATAGATTTACTAAACAAGCCATGAGGATATATGCTGAGTGCAAAACAGAATGCCGACGTAAAAACCTATTTGGAAATTTTATTCAATACATTCATAACAGACCCACATTGTAAATGCTGTGACATATGTGACATGATTTGTGATTGTACAATTTGTACTTCAATCTCATTTTGATTTTTGAATTGTAAAAATTACAATTTGTAAGCACCATACTTATTCATTACAACCATATAATAATACAACTCATAATATTATTACAAATGCTGTGGTGTGTGAAAGTGTGATTGCACAATTTGTAAAATGCCTTCAACGTGTATGATTTGTGAATTACAAAATTACATTTTGTAAGTACCATACTTTTCAATTATCCAAGCCTTGATTTCTTTCTTGGAATACTGCTGCAATACACTTTTAATATGTTTATATGCAGCTGGTTTTCTACCCAAACTTGCAAAAACTCTTCGTTCTTGAAGTTGTTCAACCATTTTAGCACACTCTTTGTGAAACGCTGGCCTTGTGTGTCGTCCTGATTCTTGATATAATCCTGTCTGTGATGTTATATTGCCGCAGACTTGATGAACAATGCCTACAGATTGTGCAGCACGACGGAGAGCCTTTGGTGTAACATTAGAATGCAGTCCTCTGATCATTCCCTTTAGGCGGTGATTTAAGTGTTCTAAATGTAAGTCACACGATACATTACATCCACGGTATCCTTTTGTATTAATACATCTCGACCACTTCAATTGTGCCGCTTGTCTTTCAGAGAATAAGCAGTGATACTGAGTCAAAAGAATGACAACTTCTTTGCAATAGTTGAAGCATCTTCCAGCCTTAAAGACATTTAAAATAAACTTGTAGTATGTCAATATTCTGTCACCATCGCCTTCTCGTATTGCGTCATCAAATCCATGCCATAGAAGCACAAGATTCAGCACTTGCAAAGCATACAAAAATACTTTATCAGTTTTCCTCACTTTAACGTCTGGGTCAAAGGTAACAAACTGTAGTACAATTTCTTTAGCCAGATTCTCTACAGAATCGTATGGAGTTGCTGATAAAATTTCCTTAGCTGCAGCTACCACATGTGCATGTAGAATCATCAAGAAGAAATCTTCACATCCTTTCATACATTTTTCAGGGTCTACTTTCGCTGCAAAATTTACAAGAACTTTCAGTTGTGGCAAACTTCCCTTCTGCCGAAGCAGAGACGAATGAAAGAGTTTCCGATAAATAACCTATAGAAAAATAGAAAAATATCACCATGCAATATACACCTGTATACAGTATGCAGTGAACAACGGAACCTCTGATGCGAGAATAACCCACAAAGTTGTTGTGCTTTTTGCCCTTAAAGTAAAAAGATAACTTTCCAAAATGTGGTCTCCTTTACAAGAGGGTGATTTAATTAGAGAGAGGTTCCATTGTGTTTTGGATGACAAATAACATACTTTACACAGACATAATTTGGCATGCCAGTCTTCTGAAACTGGTACAAGACCATAAAGACGAGATGTCTTTGTGTCCATGTCACAACGGGCAGCAGCACTTCCCCGACAGCGAGCAGCAGTAACCTGATCACCGCCCACTAACAGTTGATGAAATGTTTCACCTAGGATTTCCTCATTTTCTTCCTCAGGTAATAAAAAATGAGTAACTGTGGTCTTTCCAGGTACTAAGGTGTGAAGTTTATCCATAATGTGGCACATTTCATCCACCCTATTCTCATTCTTGTCTATTATACCTAAGGGTACCTGTGCGATGATAAATATCACATGTGAAGTTTGTTACAAAAAATCTGCGACCTACCACATTGGACTTGGATGACATTTCTTTCTCATATTTGCATTTAATGTGAGACTGAACATCCTTTGCTTGAGAAGAGAACTGTGGAAGATGACGAACTAGAATTCTGTTAAAGAAATCATATAAATAATAACAAAACCAAAAATATTCTACCTGGAAATCAGAGTAACAGCATCACTTTGTAACTGAGCAATATCTTCCTGGTTTATGAGAAGTTTTTCAGCATCAACTTCCATATTAGGAGTAGCATCTGAGAACGATGACAAATTTACCCGGTCGAGTGCGGCATAATAATGAAAACAGTGAAGTGACTGGGTACTCTTGTCTGATCTGCTAAAAGAGGGTCGAACATTTTTATCTATATTGTCACCCACAAGTTTGAATCCATGCCATTTTGGGAGTGTAGAAGATGTCTGTTGAACACTCTCCGGTTCAATATTTCCTACATGACTTGCATTAGTTGAACTGGTAGGGGCAGTACTGGTAACAACACTATCTTCATTACTAATAGGGTTCATGGGTGAACCAGTGTGACTTTCCATGGCAGATAAACGACTTTCAACGGCTGGAAAGGAAGACATATCGTGCAAACTATCATTTCCAGCACTGGCAATATCTTCTTCACAAGTGGGTGGAAAACTAAAATCATACTCACTATCTGTGTCAGATCCATTATCATTGTTACTTTCTTCATCCTCATCATTACAATACATAGTCCAAGAACTAGATGCTTCATCCACATCGTCACCTGCATCTACATCATCAACTGTGTCTACATCATCAACTGCATCCACATCATCAACTGCGTCTAAATCATCATCATGCTCAGCTAACTCATTTTCTTGTGACACCCATCCTAAAACACTCATTATAGCAGAGCCCAATCCACTGTTATTGTCATAGTCCAAATCATCTGGGTTTACTTCAAAATCATCCTAATATATATATATATATATATTCAAAATTTGTAATGATACATAATATTATACATAATATTGTACCGGAAGAAGTTGGGTTAGTTTGTCCTTCCATGTCTGAGGTGATGCATCATAATCTTCAACTAGGTCATCAATCACATTAAGGGTTGACTTGTGGCACATACACAACATGAATGGTTGCAACAATTTGTACACCTAAGGAAATATGATCAATACAACAATATAATAGAATTCTGTACCTCTTTATGAACGGCATTCCCATATAAAAACACAGAAAAGACTCTCTGAACTAATGATAGTTTATCATTTCGGCACTTAACCATCATTGCGATCCACACAGATATCAAGGCATGATTGTTTGCAGCTTTTGGGTTGATCAATTGAAGTAGCTTAACTAAAGATGGCGTGTGGTGTTTCAGATCAGCAAATACTTTATCCCATGAAAAATTCATAATATTCTTTTTATCTCCCTTGAGTATGCTATTCGTTTTGTCTGAACAAATAAAAGCAATTTCTTCCTGTATCCTTTTACCCACAGCTTTCAAAGCTTCATCTATGTGCGAATCAACAAATGATGATGCTAGAGAAGGGTAGCTCTTGTAGGCCATCTTTTTGACTGGCTCTTTTCTTGATAGTGTCATCTCTATTGTTCGTGATCCACTTTTATACTTGATGGTAACCTATAACAAAAGTAATAATGAAGGAATAGAACAAACCAATAGTATGCTTACATCAACATCCACCTCAAACGACTCATCAGCGTTGTTTGTCACACTCTCTTCTGGCTCTGATGGGTCTAAAGTGTCCGCCGCTTGAATCACTGAAGACGTTTCTGATGTGTTGTTTGCTGGCTCAAGCAATTCTGCCGATTCCTCCCTATCTACATCAGACAAAGTCCGCTTGCTTCTGTTGGATCTTTGTGACATTGATTGTTGAAGGTGTCCTTTAACTTCCTCTTGTATAACAGCAATCTCTGCCATCTTCTTATTCCAATTCTTCAGATTCATTAAACAACAATAGCACAATTTACCATCAGTTGGCAACAAAGACCGTGGTAACTCAAAAGTCTCAACAAACTTCTCTAATATTTTTCTCTCAGTGGCACAACTTCTCCCGGTGTATATCTTTTCTTTTCCCTTCCCTTTCAAGTCTGGTGAATCAAAACAGGCACGGCACAAACAACAACCACTAGGCGTAACCATCTCTCCAGTCAGTTAGGGTACTCCGGCCACGAGGTCCACAAGGCAACTGAGACAGCAACTCCCGCCAAAAACGATAGTTTTGTGGCTACGATATACCACTCCATTATCAACGCCTCCTGTGAAACTATTACGGACCAATTAGCACTCGCCAAAGTTGGCGATTCTCTGGAGAAAAAAGGTATGGGCATTTCACCAGACCCTCTCGAAGGGGGCGCTTATAATCTCTAATCGATAAGCGCCACCCCGGAGAGAAGGGTCTGCGAGGACGAGACTAGGTTGGAAATCGCTAATTGTACTGACCTTGTCCAAATCGTCTTTCTTTCTTCGGACAAATTTACATTGGTCAGTTTTTAGCTGCAATCATGCTCTATCGACTTAATCATAGGCGATTGAGTCGGATTAAAAGTAGATGAAATGTGTGTTATTATGGATGAAATACATGAACTTGTACCTGCCAAAACAACTGTCAGTTGTTACAATATTGAGGATGAGGAAGTGGAAGACAACGAGGAGGAATGCAGGCATTCATTGGTGAAACATTTCATCAAATATTACTCGGAGGAGACCAATTAACAGCTGCTCGCTGCCCTGGGAGTGCAGCTGCTCGCTCAGATAGTGACACGAGAAGACAGTCTAAACAGAGGCTTCATGGCCTTATTCCATTGTCTGAATACTGGCATGCAAAATTACGTCTTTGTAAAGTGAGAATAATTATCTTATTTGCTTTATAATTATATATGTCAGTATCCAATTGTATTTCAGGTAATTCATCAAAAGCTATTTGGATCATCTTTTCGTACTCAGAAAGTAAGTCTACCACAGCTTAAAAGTTTGATCAATTTTCAGGCAAAGGTAAGAGTATGAAATGAAAGGTTGTGAAGACTTTTTGTTGATTGCTGTACACGCACAAGTCATAGCTGCTGCAGAACAACTTCTTTCAGCTGCAGAGTTTGATTCAGTGGAAGCTATTGCTAAAGAAATTGCAGTCCAGTTTATCACTTTTGAACCAGATGTTAAAATAAAAGCTAGTGACAAAGTTCAATTGTATGCTACACAAGTTTTAACATTAGGACTATTGTGGCATGGGTTCAATGACTCAATAAGAGAAGGAGACGGAGACAGAATTATGATTTATTACAAATTTCTGTTAAATTTGTTCAAGGCAGGTCGATGCTTTAATCAGGGCCACCCAGAGAAATTAAGGGGCCCAGGGCAAAGAGTTAAAGTGGGGCCCTTCACCCAAGTTGTAAGGTGAAGACCAAAAAAAAAAGGTGACAACCTGCTGGCAATGACAATAACTACCCATCACCAACCGTATCTCCTTATCTATAAGCTTGCTACACTGCTCCTCTGAAGAATACTGTGACTGCTCTATTAGAGTATTTAGATCTGACTGCTCTATTAGAGTATATCGATCTTTTAAACAGGTTATTCAGGGGGCCCTTCATGGGGCCTCCTGGGGCCCCTTTCAGGCTGGGGCCCCGGGGAAAAATGCCCCAGTTCCCCCCCTGTGGGCGGCCCTGGCTTTAATTATTGTAAAGAAGTTGTCATTCTGTTAACCCAATACCACTGCCTGTTCTCTGAACAACAAGCTGCCCAACTGAAATCGCCAAGGTGTGTCAATACCAAGGGTTTTAAGGGATGCAATGTTCCCTGTGACTTACATCTCGAACATTTAAATTGTCGTCTTAAAGGAATGATAAGAGGCCTGCATTCAAACATAACACCAAAAGCACTTGATCGTGCAGCTAGGTCAGTAGGACTTGTACACCAAGTGTGCGATACCCTCTTAACTGAAACTGGGATTTACAGAGAGTTTGGACGGCATACACGACCATCTTTTAAAAAGGAGTGTGCACAAATGGTTAAGAACTTGAAGAACAGAAAGTTTTTGCTAATTTAAGACAAACACCATCTGTGTACAAATCAATCAAAGAAATCATGCAGCAATACTCCACTGATAACATCAAAAAATGGATTTTACAGAAATATAGTACTTATCAAATGTGATCAATTTATAAAGGATTATTGCATTATTGTGATGTTAATTTAGTATGTACAGTAATTTTAAAATTTCAATAATTGAAATTAATTATAGTGTGTTTTGCATGCTCAGTACTCACACACAAGTTCACAGATGTCGCAACATGTACTCCTTGGGCAATCATCATGTTCATACTCTATGAAGTTATTGAAAAGAACTTGTCGTCGACATTCAGTCTTGTTTTCAGCATACATCCTCGAAGCTTGTTTCATATACCTAGTAGCCTTCTCAAACATCAATACTGCAACAGAATTATTTCCGTCTCGGCCTGCATGTCCAATTTCCTGGAAGTGCTGTTCTAAGTCAGATGGAGGACCCCAATGAAGAATATGGCGGATATCTGGGATGTCAATTCCCATACTAAATGAGGTTGTAGCAATGACAAGACGCAGTTTGCTTCTTTCTTTTGAAAAGAAGGACATTACCATGGTTTTCATTTTATTCGTTGAATCTCGTGTGTACATGGAAATGAGACGATGCTTCAGTAAGTTGGGATCTCCTGCAGGTGATGTAATGTACCTTCCTAAGTAACATGCTACACACAAATACAGCCTTGTACAATCTTTATAGGTGCGAGCAAAAATGACAGTTTTAGGAAAATCTTTCTGTTTCTGTTTAAGTTGCAATGCAACAGCCTTGGAAAACTCCTTCAAAGATTTTGATGGCTGCACTATCAACTTGATGTTTCTTCTGTTTGGGGATATTGCTATAACTATATACTGGTTTCTGAAGAGAGTCGCTCTGAAACCACATGAAATGTCTGAGTGGTAGCAGTGGCCGTGCCTGCCATAAGAATTAATATTACTTGGAACCAGGCAGCGCACTTCTCCTATTTCAGCAAAACACAGGAAGAAAAGCTGCATTTTAGGTATTCGGAAATCCACAGTAAATGTACAGAAATTCCATGTTTCTGTACATTTCCGGTGTTCATGAAATTTGCACATTTCCTTGACATTTCCTGAAGTAGTATAGGGCACAATTTCCATGACATTTCCTAATAGCAGTATTGATGGTATTTCTTGACATTTCCTAATACAGGATAGATGGAATTTACTGACATTTCTGGAACACAGGAAAGATCAAATTTTCATAAATTTCTTTACATTTCCTGCACTCAGGATAGGTAGTGTCAAAATGTAAATTTCCTGTCTAGGAAATGCAAATTTCCTGTCTAGGAAATTTCAGTAAATGTTATGTGTCAACACATTTCCTAAGCACAGTATAGATGGGGGACAGTATGGTACCAAGTGCGCATTCAAGTATCCTCTCCACCAGTTCAGGACACATGACATTTCCTAAATGGCAAGGACAGACAGCATTAGTACATTACAACTATTACTTTAATAGAGGTTGCAAAATGTATAAGAACCACATTTCCTGTTAATGTAGGAAATGTCCTCCTGTTAATGTAGGAAATGTCCAGTAAATATGATATTTCTTGAAATTTACATGACGTGTCCTCTGTCCGTA